>NC_056747.1:1051788402-1051880902 GCF_019279795.1 Protopterus annectens
GACACTCACATCTGCCCCTCTCCCTACTCAGCCCAACAAACATTCACACTACACTGCTACACAGTCTTGAAAGTCTGTTAACAATGGCCAGACATATATAACTCTCAACTGTACAGATTTTCACAGAATGTCCAGGTATATGTCCTCATATTTATGGCCTCTTCCTCATAACATTTCTGGGATTCTGCTAAATCACTGGTGTGATATCTGGAATGAAGTCACTAAATAATGATATATCATACCTCTCAACATCTTAGTGCAAGAAATCTGGACAAAGCCTGACATAATTGGGGGACAGAAGCCCAGAAATAGGGACATATTTTAAATATTGGTGTTATAAACTTAAAGAGTTGCTGGAGTGACAGGGTTTGTTTTAACATACATTTGTTCTGAAGGATATGAAGTCTGAAACACAAATGGATGTCATTATTTAGTGACTTCAATCCTCAGCTCATCCTAGTGATTTGCCCCAAAAAATTTGTATGAGGAACAGACCAAAAATAAGAGCCAAACTTCTGGACATTCTGCAAAAAATCTAGACAGTTGAAAGGTATGTCATATACATATCAGTTTCAGACTTAAAATCATGCAGAAAATGCATGTCCAAACAAACACTTTTACTCTAGCAAGTTTCTAACTGTATAACAGCAATACTTACAATCTGTCCCTAATTTTGGAACTTTGTCCCCCATTTTGTTGGGCTTTCTCCACATTTCTTGTGCTAAGAGGTTGACAGGTATGCAGACATAGCATGCAAAATTGTGGACATAGAACATCAGTTCAAACAGTGGACAGAATTGCCACCTACCCTCAGTGATGCTGTAGCTCCCACACCTCCATAATGGTCTCCTTACAGGCAAGGAAAAGGGGCAAGGCCCACATGAAGGACTTAATTATGTTTTGCCATGCCATTGGCTACTGGAAAGACAACACAGCTGTTTTGGATGCAATTAGCAAGTGGGAGGCACCAATTGGTGCCCAGGCCATCACCTGCTCATGAGCATTACCTACAAAAGGCAAGCTGCTGCCTATGCAAAACAGGTCTGAACCTTTTACTGTGAATACAGAAAGCTTGTGGATTTCTCTGAGAAAACACTACAGCACCATAACAGGTATGTCAAACAATTAAGGATGTAATGGAATGCAGATGGGGGTGCAATCATGACAAATAGGAAGTTAAACAATAGATCTCAACAAAACTTGCTGGACTGACATGTTGCTCTCCAGCACCTATGGTCATCCCTGATGGCTCTGTCTGCAGTGATATAGATCACAGCTCTGGCCCCTGAGTCACGCCAGCAAAGATCAGCTCACATATGACTACTACTGAAGTATCTGTTGTACAATACTGACCGTGACACTGCCAGGTCAGCTACCTGGGATGGTGTAAATATTCATATGTCACTTGTGAATATTACTATGATACATATGCTTGTCTTACAAATTTAAAAGACATATTATATATATGTGAATAGTAAACAACTGGTGCAGAAGTGTGTGTTGAACTGTATGTTATGTACTGAGCTCATACCTTGCAACTGTCCAGAGTTTTGCAGACTGACCACATGTTTGCCTCATATTTGTAGTCATTTTCTCATACAGTTGTGTTTTGTCTGGCAAATCATTAAAGACTGAAGTCATAACATAATAGCATACATTTGAATGTCAGATGTCATATCCTTCAGAGTATTCCTGTGAATGCAAAACCTACTTTGCTATCAGCTGTCTGTGTATTACAGCAATATTTATAAAGTGTCACTATTTTTGGGCCTTTGCCCCCATTTATTTGTGCCTTTGTCCAGCTGTCTTGCTCTAACAGGTTGAGAGGTATGACTGAGCTGCAAGAGTGTAAAATAGAACAGAAATATATATAACATATTACCTGTGTACATGTACGTATTAATAGTAGAAGCTGGAAGCCTCAAACATACAGACGTGAGTTGTAAAACATCAAGTAAATAAGCTGTACTTGTTTTACAAATGTGTTATCTTAGTTTCAGTGCATCAAACAGACGTAAATGTTTAAAGCTACAGGTTGCTGTATTGCCTTGAAACATAAAAAATTACTGGGCTGATTATAATTACTAAGTTAAAATTGGAAAACTGTTTAACTGAGTTATGACTTCCAGTGCTACACACACATCAGACAGATATTTACACCTGTTGCAGGGAAGTATGTTATTTGCTGTTAGCCTGTGCTGTTAGCCTGTTAAATGAAGGCAGGTGAGAAACTGATGTAATAAGAGATAATGCAGCATTAATGTGAATCATTACTTTCAGACCTTTCACACACAAACAGCTTTGCATGTTGTATAGCTACTAGGCAAATGTGACATTGTTTACATATATATGGCAATATGGTATATCTGTCTGATGTTTGTGTGGTCTGTATTGCTTTGAGTATCAGTCATCTCTGCATGTAATTTAGATTTGAAGCTCAGTATTTAAGCTTTGATGACTTGTATTTTGTATGTTATTGTAGTATTACATTTGTTTGGTTATACGTATTTTGTTATGTTGTACTTTTAACAGTTCTTGGCTAGGGTCTGTTAACAAAGGTTACCAAAGAATTCCTTTGAAACGTGAATAGCAGCAGTAGGGTTGCCACCCCTCCGTTTTTTTTTCTGGACGATCCGGAAATCAGACTGATTCTCCAGTAGTCCGGAAAACACTGTACAAACTCCGGTATTCTGTTTCAAAAAGGAAACAGACTATCGGAGTTTGTAAATCGTCTGATTTACTATGCTTTTTTTACAGAAACGTATAGTAAATCAGCCGAAAGCAGGCAGCAGGAACGCAAAAAGAGGGCGTTCCTGCTGAGTGATGTCATCGTGGCATCACAAAATGAGCGTGATGTGGACGGGAGAGGGGTGGGGTGGGCGGCGTTATTGGTGACGCGTGGGGCGTGGCTTTACTCCGGTTTTAGCCATGAAGGAAGGTGGCAGCCCTAAGCAGCAGTTAAGTAGTGTAGCAGCTGAGACACAGCATCGCTGTCTTAATTACAAACATCTGTAGTTAGCTGAAGTGTTTCTGTGTTGTGCAGTGCTCTGAGTATCAGTCATCTCCACATTTAATGTTGATTTGAAGCTCTTTAGTTAAGCTTTTGTCACATCTAGTTTGTATCTTATTCCAGTATTGCATTTGCTTTGTTAAAAGTTTTCTGTTCTGTTGGAGTTGTAAGGGTTCCCCCTTGTTGTGTTCAAACATTTGTTGGCTTGTAACTTGGCCATCCCTATTATAAATCTCATTTTGAACACACCTCCCAGTTGTATCTCATCAGCTTATCCTACTGAGTAGACAGAGATCATTTGGGTCACCCCACCCCCTTCATTTCTCAACCAGAAAGTATCTGGTTGGGATATAAACAAAAAACATTTTACTGTATTTCTGTCTGTTCCAACTGTTTTACTTCAGTGTGCTGTTGCTGCCTGTTCTTACAATGACTCAATTGCACTTATTCTGCTGCATGTATTACTGCTTGTCAGTAGCCTGATGTAATTCTGTTATGCTAAGGCTGTGTATTTAAGCACATGGGCTTCAGGCCAGTTGATTTACATGAAGAAGGTTTGTGGTCTGCACTGTTGTGGGAGGAGAGGATAGGTTATGCCCTTCTGAGCTAGAAATTGCTCATTAAAGGCTCATTGTGACTGTTCATTTGAACTGTGTTTCTGTGACATTGGTATACCTTGTTTGCTGTAGCATACACTACATCCTGACCTGCTGAATATAGCTTTGCTTGTATAACTTGAATGCTAATCCAAGCCATCTTTTTGGAGAGGGTTCCCCTGCACCCTAGTGGTAGGAATGTGCAGTTAGAAGTTGTGTGACTGAAGAATGCTGGAACAGGGCTCTGTTCTGAGTTTTTGCTATTGGTTACCTGGTTAATCTGTTTAAATTAATTTTCTCTTGTTTGCTATTGTCATATTGAAGTGTGTATATGTTCACCTGTGTTACACTGACCGAAAAAGATTTTAAATATCTTTAGCGTAGTCTACAGGCTTTGCTGCATTCACATCTGTTTGTGTGATTCTTGTGTTTCCTGCTATCCCATCTAGTGTTGTCTAGGGCCTGCCTACACTTACTGGGAGTAAATGAACTGGTTGGCACTGGTCTGTCATAGGATGTTGAGCTAAGAGCTCAGGGGCAAGGGTTGATTGGTCACTCCCAGTGTTCCTATTTTACCTTTGTTGTGGCATTTAAACCCAGCATGTGCATGGCTTTGTGCTTTTGTGCAGTTTTAACCCATTGAGAGGTATCTCAGTTGCATTTCTTTCCCTTACCTGCACTCCTGTGTGAGTGAGGCCCTTGCCTGCAGGTACTGTCTTGATGTTATCCAGCCATACTCACACCTATAGGTGCTATCCTCAGATAGTACCCATTCTACTATCCCTGACCTCTCTTCCACAGATGCTGATAACCATGGGCGGACAATTTCCTGTGCTTTCTCATGCTAGCCCGGTTGATATGGGCATCCTGACACAGTGTAGCCACTGCCTTAAGTACACAGACAACTCTGTACTACTACCACTAGGAACACAATATGTGAGAGATGCAATCACATTAAGAACCTAGAATCCTTGCTGTCTCAGTCACATGACAGTACACAATTGACAGACCACAATGCTCTGCCAGAAATTGCCTTCATCTGTCTCTCCTGGGCTTTAGGCTTTAGGCAAAGGCACTTGCCTTCCCCATAGTGCTTTTTAGGTAAAGTCATGAGCAGAACATTACCAGCATGAAAGCTTATTATAAATGAAATGTAAAGGTAATGCTGCTAAATGCTAGGAGTCTTAGCATGAAACTAAAGTCATTGCAAGCATTCCTTGTCCTGGAGGATGCTGACTTTGTGCAGACCTGGTTTGAAGTTGTGGAGAGCACACTAACCTTGCCAGGTTGCTCATCCTACCATACTTTCATACCCCAAATGGAGGGCTGCATAGCCAAAGAAGGTGGAGTTACAACTTTATCATACACATACACAACTCCAGGCTGGTCAAATGGTATGATGCACAGGAGACACCCCAAGTGCAGTTAACTGTTGACAAAACACCTATTCAAATCATAGCTAGCTACAGACCTCCAAACATGACTCAGGACACCTACTACACCTACCTGGAATTACTTTAATCTGTCAAGATTCAACCCTCTACCCAGGGAGACTTTAACTACTCAACCATAGAGTGCATGACCTATTCTACCTGAACATGAATGCACAGAGATTCCTCGGCTTTGTCAATGCCAATGCATTGGCTCAGCTGGTCAACACCCCTACAACAGGTGGAAATATCCTGTACCTGGTCTTAACCAACATGAGTAGCCACTGTAGCACTTCTATGGTGTCATCCTCCTTGGTACGATCTGACCATAAAGCCATCACTTTTGAGGTCACCATCTCCCCTGCCCCCCCCCCCCCCCCCAGTGTCAGGGTCAAACAAAAATACTTTTCCAAAACTGGCTATAATCTCCTCAGAGCAGGTGTAAGTAGTTTCACAGCCACTAACCCTTCAGTTGGAACTAGCAGTAATGCCCAAGCCTACACCCCAAAACTTATATGAGCACCTACATAGCTGTATGGACAGGATAAAATAATCTCCCTCAAGGTAGAGTACACCTCTGTGGTGGACAGCAGCAATACACAAACTCCATAATAGGTGGAAATATGTGCACAGGGCCAAGAAGAAGCAGGTGCCAAATTGGAAGCAATTTCACCTTTGTCTGAACAAGAAAATAAGGTCACAGTTGAATTACTCTAAGGCTAACTTTGAGTGCAAATTGGACGCATCCACCAAGGCCAATGACAAGACCTTCTTCACATATGTCTGCAATCTCAGAGGCAACACCCAAATCTGCTCTGTACTGGTGGTCATTAACCACATACATATATGCCATAGATATAGCCAACCTGCTGCAGACAGGTTAAGTGAAATGCTCACCCCCCTGTCCCCCATCAGTAAACAAGGACATGCACAGAACCTGCCCCTCCCCTCATCATCAGGGAGCAGGTCCGTAATGTTTTCTCAAAGACAATGAACTGAAGTCTCCATGGGACCTGATAACATCCCTGTCTGCATCCTACATGAACACAGGCATGAGCTCTTAGCTCCATTACACACTGTAGTCAACCAAAGCCTGAGCACCAGTGTCATCCCATCTGCATGGAGGACAGACACTGTCATCCCTGTACAGAAAGATGGAGCATCCACTGACACAGCCAATCATATGCACATCAGCCTAACTAGCCTGAGATGCAAGGCCATGGAAGGCATTATCAAGGTCTTTATAAGCAGGTACATCGGCAACCTCAAAATGCTTGAGCCCACACAGTTTGATTTTGTCAAAGGCAGATCAGGGCTGTTAAACCTGGTTGACTTCTTTGACGCGGTCAACAAACATATGGGCAAGGGGAATATGGTGCACACTGCCTACCTTCACCTAGCCAAAGCCTATAACAATAATACCCAGTCAGCCATAATACATAAGCCTACACAGCTAGGCATCAACCTGTATGTTACCAGATGGGTATCTAACTGGCTCAATGATAGTACCCACTCAGTCAAAGTAGTGGAAGCCACCTCTAGTAGTAGACCCTTAAAGAGCGGTGTAACCCAAGGATTGATCTGGGGGCCTCTACTGTTTGAGATATACTTTTCTGAGGTGCAAGACAAAACCAGTGGTCTGTGGCTGACCAGGTTTACAGATGACTGCAAGCTGGCCATTGTCTTACATTCCCCTAGTGATGTGAGCATCCTCCAAGAGGCCCTTACCCAAATTAATGACTGGTGCCAGAAGGATTCCCTCAGACTGAATGCCAGGAAATGCATCATTATCCCTGTTTTGGTAGATGTCATCCAGACTAATTATGACAGTAATAACAATGTACTGAGCATGCAATCTGGTGTGAGGTAACTTATGCACCAAGGCTGATACCAACCTGACAGTTTCCCACTGCATTGGCATCATTGTACGGAAGGCTGTCTACATGGCCCACCTCACAAATAATGGTATGTCATCTAGGAACCAGGAGGCCATAACATCCCTGTACTCCTCCATTATCAGACCCATTATCGAGTACAATGGCTGTTTTGGCATGTACCTTGCCAAAAACACGCAGCAGTTGCAGAGACCACAGAGGTCCCTGACTAGGAAAATCCAGGATCTGCAACACCTATCCTATACAGATAGGGTGAAAGTCCTGTCCTTCTACTCGGTCTCATACAGACTGATCATAGTTGACCTGTGTCTGGCATACAAGGCCATTTCCAAACCAGCCTTGATGGAGTTTCTGCATATCTGTAAGACAAATCCCACTCATGCAACCCACACACAAGGTCCTCACCTGGTCTGCGACATGAATAGTACTTGTTGGCGGGATAGATTTGTGTCCAAAACAATACACTGTCTGTAAAATACACTCCCTCCCCATGTCTAACAGAGTACCTCTCTAGCCCTCTTTAAGAAGAAGCTGTATGACTGCATGGGAAACAGAAAAGACACCACTGGGATCCCACGTGTGTCCCAGCTGGACAGGGGAAAAAGGTGCTGACTTAGAAGGGACATGGGCAAAAATCTGGGCTAGGCTTATGAGGGCATCTGGGCCAATAACCTAGTATTATCCTATGTACCTATGCACCTGGTACTTTACATGTTTCCTGTATGTAGTGCAGACTGCCTGCAATGCTGTCTTAAATGAATCCCTGTGAGTCTGAACTCTGTAGTTACTGCATTGATAGAGTATTCTCTTGTTCCTTTATTAGGTATCATCACATATCATTAAACCTTGTCATTGTGTCTGGTCTGTATAGCACTAAGTCAGCTCTTAGGGTACTTGCATATGCACTTGCTGACACTGTATAGCTCACTCCAATAGCCTTGGTTTTGGTCACACTTACCATTTTGCTAATAGGCTCATCACACAGTAGGATTTGTTACCCTTTGTTGAGGGCCTTACAGTAGCTGTTAAAGAGATGGATTGTGGCAGTCAGAACTACCTTAAAGTCTGGACTGAAGGGCCCATAGGTAGCAATGTTGTGCCAGAAATTACCAGGTGTGTGTGTGTGTGTGTGTGTGTGTGTGTGTGTGTGTGTGTGTGTGTGTGTGTGTGTATATGTCTGTGTGTGAGATTCAAAACTCAGATAGCAAAGTGTATGTGTCAGCTACTTGGCCAGGGACCCGAAGTACTGGTTGGACATAGAGGCTGATGGATGTTTTGGATTGACTGCTCTGCTGAGATGTTAACCTCATAGGTGTGCCAGTGTGGAGTGTTACTGGGTATGTGGAGATTGAGGGAGAAACTATCCCCATACTGACTTTGACCTCTGTGTGCTCTGAAGGGTAATTGTACTTTAATGTGTGTATACTTGTCATCCTGCCATTGTGTACAACCCTCACTGGTGGTAGTAGTGAGTATTTAGGCTCCCTGATGATTGGGCCAGTGCAGGAGGATCACACTGACAGTATGTACTGGTGGATACAGATGGCATATCACATCATGTACTGTCATTAAGCCCCTCTCGGTCTGACAATGTCATACAGGATTATTTCACAGATTGTCCAGGTCTCCCTGACCATTCCTGACATACTCTGCATAGCTGGGTGTGTACTCCACACCTGTATCTGATTGGCATACACATTTGTTTGGCAGGGGGGTCTACATCTTTCAGGCACATGTACACATTCCCTAAACATCTGGGGCAGCATGGGTGAACATATGAACAGGTCAGGCATCATGCCACTGACCTTATGCAGGGACCGTACAGCCACAGGTGGGGGGGGCCTGCTATGCATGCCCCACAGACAGCAACAGGGGAGTTCCTTGCCAACCTTGGGGCAGCCACCACACCCCATGAAACAATACAAAGACATGTCCTGGAGGTGGGTGGCACACAGTCAACAGGTGAGAAGCATCCAGGTAAGACCTCAGTAGACATCACTTCAATACTGTATCATTCATACTGGCATATTTGGAGTATCGGGACACATATGTCAGGTCAAACTGCATTTGTGGGTGGGTTTTGTAATGCACACAAGTGCATATCTATTGTGAATGACAGTAAATTGTGTAGCATCAGAGCTTGTGCTGTACATGTTCAGAAATGCATCAATTATCTTGTACCAATGCCACATGTGAGTGTGCAGACAATACCTCTCCCCCACAGATACATAGGTCCCTCTGGTCTGCTGGGGAACACACACACACACACACACACACACACACACACACACACACACACACACTTACATTTGCCAGGACTGAGTTGAGAGCCACTACTTATCTAGTTATTTGTACTATAGTGGTATGCAGTTATCACACCACAGAGCTTATAGAGCTGCCAAGTGTCCAAAGGTACTTCTAATGTGAATGACATCAGCAGATCTTCTACAGTAGGGCAATGGGATGTGTACTGAGTGGGAAAGGCCTCATAATACTTTAACCTACAAACACACAGATAAACACACACCTACACAAAGGCAGGTGATGTGATATTACAACCCCTACCTCAGTACTATTACACAATGGAGCTCATCTTCATGCTGGCACATGTGACATTTTACAACTGGTATGCAACTGTCTGCAGCAGGACATCACTCTATGCCTTTCAGGGTATCCCTGTCTATGACTCACTCTGTGTGTGCGTGTCTCCCTGTGTCTCTGTATCACTGTCTGTCTCTCTGTTACTCATGTCTATGGTTGTGTATGCTTGAAATATTGTTATATGTTGCCTATATATATATATATATATATATATATATATATATATATATATCTGTGTATCACATGCAACAGATGCAGATATACCATATATGGGCCACCTACAGCTAGCTGAGGGTAATCCTGTCTAATGGGTGTGGGTAGAGACAGTTAAAGTGTACAAAGCTGTCTGTATGCAAAGACATATATGCACAATAGAGTTATATACTCCAATGTGGGTTTAGACATGGCTGTAATTCTCTCAGTGTAGGAGCATGCCCAGTATGACCTTCTATAGTAAGAGTAGGACTCCATTCCAGAGATAGTTGTACTCCGGTCCAGGGTTTTGTGTGCTACAGCCATACCTCTCAACCTGTTAGTGCAAGAAATCTGGAGATATCCTGACAAAATGGGGGAACAATGGCCCAAACATAAGGAGATACTGTAAATATTGCTCTTATTAATGAAAAAAAATTGCTAGAGTAACAGGGTTTGTTTTAGCAGACATTTTCTGACATATATGATGTCTGACAGTGAAATGTATTGTATTACTTACTGACAGAAATCCTCAGATCATCACAGTGATTTACCTGAGAAATACTAGATGTATGATGCACCGACCGAAATTATGAGCCAAACTATAGACATTCTTACCCAATCCAGCCAGTTGAGAGGTGTGGCTATAGCCGATTGGCTGATGAAGCTGTGTAAACAGTCCAGCACCTCAGTGATATACTGGCTGGGGATCTCCTGCTTGTGTGGTATTCTTCTTAACTGAAAATTCATATCCTGGTGTGGGTACAGAGTGCATTCTACTGAGCAGAGATGTCAATTATATGTGTGGTATATTCCACATAGCACTGTGATTTCCAGGTATGTCAGTGGCAGAGTAGTATAGAGTAATGTGGTAAACCACTGACAGACATTTGTTTATAGGATGATAGGTTGATATGAGGTTACTAGGCTATTGGCCCTGAAGCCCTTATAACCCTCGCAGGTGAGAGTGTAGCCCATGTTAAGACATGTCAGTACTCAGAGCCCCTGTCCAGCAGGGACACAGATGGAATCACAGGACTATATTTTCTGTTTCCTATGCACTTATACAGGGAGCACTTCACAAGGGGTATTGAGGCACTCGGCTTAATGTGGAAAGGGAGTGAGTGGGACACGTATCTGTCACACCAACAAGCCCTTTTGATATCACAGACCAGGTTGATGCTGCGCCTACAGGTTGATTGAGTGGGCCTTGACTTCCAGATGTGCAACAGTCCCATCAAGGCAGGGTCTGGATTGCCTTGTATGCCAGACAGAGGTCACCTCTGAGGAGTCTGTATGGAACTGAGTAGAGGGACAGTCCTGTTAGCCTATCTGTGTAGGGAAGGTGTTTGGGATCCTGGATTCTCCCATTGTGGAACCTCTGTGGTCTCTCCAACTGCTGTATGTGTTTTGTGAGGTACACGCCGAAGGGGGCATTGTACAAAGTAATTTGCATTATAAGCTTAGAATACATGGATCTTATGACCTCTTTGTCCCTGGATGAGATATCCTTATTTTTGAGTTGGCCCATCTATGAAGCTTTCTGTACAACTGAAGCAACATTGTGCTCAGGCTTCAGGTTGCTATCAACCTGGGTGGCCAAATGCCTCACTACTGATTGTGTATGTAGGACATTGTTGTTAATGTGATAATATGTGGGGATGTCAGTTTCCCAGAAGGGGATGATGATGCATCTGCAGGCATTCAGCTTGAGGACATGTTTCTGGCAGCAGTCATTTGTTTTGGTGAGACCCTGCTGTAGGACATCCACATCACTTTGGGCATTGATGACTGCTCTCAGCTTGTAGTCATCTGCCAACTTGGTCAGCCATAGGCCAGTGTTTTTGGCCTTCACCTCAGGGACGTATATCCCATATACCAGAGGCCCCCAGTCCGATCCCTGGGGTATGCCACTCATTAAGGGTGTACTGCTTAGCTTGGCTACCCCTATTATGATTATGTGGGTTCTATCAATGAACCAGTTTGCTATCCATTGCGTAACATGTTATGTATGGATTGCTTCCTAGTTGACAGAGTTCATGTACTATGACCAAGTGGGGAATAGTGCATAAGGCTTTGGCCAAGTCAAGGTGGCCGGAGTGTACCATCTTTCCCTCATCCATGCCTTTGTTGGCTGTCTCAGGGAAGTCATCCAGAGTTCACTGACATACCTCTCCTTGAGAAAGGCAGACTTTGTGGGGTCAAGTATTTGGAGTTTGCCAATGTCCCTGTTAATGAGGTCCATGATAATCCATTGCATGGTCTTGTAGATCAGGCTAGTTAGGATGATGTGCCTTTAATTTCCTGGATTGGTGAGCACTCCACCTTTGTGTAAAGGGATGACAGTGGCTGTCCACCACTCGGCTGTGACAAAGGCAGTACTCAGGGTTTGGTTGTGTAGGGTGTGTAATGATGCTGCCAATTCATGCCTGGGTTCATGTAGGTTGCTCCCTGGGATGTATTCAAGTCCCATGGAGGCTGTCTTCTTGGCTTTGAGAGGCCAATGATGCCCTGTTCTATAGTGATAAGAGTTGGTACGTCAGGTACTGGGGATATCCAGCTTTCCTGATGGAAAGGGGGGCAGCGGGGAGACATTTCCGCTGAATCTGTCAGCCAGTAGATTGACTATACCTACAATATTTGTGTATGTGGTGTCCTTGACCACCAGTTCTGCACAGATCTGGGATCTTCCTTTCGGAATGCAGATATATGTGAGGAAGGCCTTATAATTGTCTGTCTTAGATATGGGCAATTTGGACTCAGAGTTGCATTTAGAGGATTTCACAGGTGCTCTTATTTATTTGTTCCAGCTAAGGTGTGATTACTTCCAAATGTGCACCTGCTCCTTCTCGGTCCTGGACAGTGATGTTATCCTTTTGTTATATCGTTCCATTATTGCAGATGTTTGCAGACAGGTTTACTCTCCCTTGTGAATGATGATATTGTCCTGTCAGCTATTCTCTCTCTATATATATAATATATGTATATATATATATATATATATATATATATATATATATATGCTGGTATAGTACTTTTGTGTACATTTGGACATTGGTGCCTGTTCCTCCAGTGGGGTAGGGAGCTGTTCAGCTGTTTATACCATCCCTCTTGTGGTTGTGATCAGCTTGGGAGACATTTTCATTTACCATGGCTAGAGGGGGGTCAAGAGAGATGGTGATATCGAACGTGACCGCATTTTTGTCGGATCTTGCCAAGGAGGATGATACCGTAGGGGTGCTGCAGTGGTTAATCATGTTGGTTACTGCCAAGTCCTACATATGTATCACACCTTGTGGGGATATCAAGTAGCTTTCCTAACGATTTAGCATTGATTAGATGGGGGAATCTCTGTGCATTTCTGTTCTGGCATGGTTGGTTTTCCAATCAATGGTTGGGTAATATAAGTCAGCCAGGATCAGGGTAACAGGTTAAATTTTGATAGATTTGTAGAGGGCCAGATATGTGGGGTGGGTATCCTGAGTCAGATATGTTGGCCTGTAGCTACCTATAATTTGCATAGGGGTCTTGTCAACAGTTGACTGCACTTGGAGTGTCTCGTGTGTGTCAGACTGTTTGACCAGCCTGGAGATGTGTGTCTGTCTAATATATATTTATACTCCACCTCCTTTGGCATTGCTGTCCACAATTTGGGGTCTGGCTGTGTGGTAGGATAAGTGATCAGGTAAGGATGGGTTACTCTCCACAGCTGTGGCCCAGGTTTCTCTGAGTGCACAAATGTCACCATCTTCCAGGGTTACAAATGCTTGCAATGAGTTCATTCTCCTGTTTAGACTCCTAGAGTTTAGAGACATGGCCTTTAATTTGCGTTTTGTTAAGTGTTTTAATTTGGTAGTATTGACCCCATGACTTTCCCTTAAAAGGTATTATGGGGGAGGCAAGGGCCTTTGTCAGAGGCCTGAAGGCCAAGTGAGACAGATGCAGGCCATCTCTAGCAAAGCAACATGGTCTGTTGATCATATGTTCCCAGGCTGCCAGGCAGTGGATCCCCATGGGATGACACCAGTAAGTAAGCCAATTGTTACTAACAATCATTTTCTGCTTGTATTGAGCCATCATTCCAGGTAATGGTAGAATGCTGCTTAAGGCTAAGGACATACCTGCATGGGACACATATTCAGCAAGCTGAATCATGTCTGTGTTCCTATAGTCCATGGAGACACATCTGACATGGTTCACACTGCCATGGACTAGGCCAGAGTGATAACAGTACCTGTTGTGGAGTGACTTGAGTGCATGTGTGATATGATGGATTCTGGCACCTGACTAACAAGTAAGCATGACTTTCTCCTTTTCCAGCCTGGTGAGAGGCACATTTGTGTGTCTCATAATGGAGTCTCCTATGAGTAATATGTTGGGTTTATGGTAAGGCCTTAGTGGTTGTGAAACACTGGTGTGTGGACTATGCATGTTATGTGGTGTGTAGGTTTGTGGAGTTCTCATGTGTTTTTGCTCTGAGGTGTCCTTTATTTGTGTTTTTGTTTTGTTGAGGACCTCCACTTATGTGGGTGTGTGTTGTAAAGTTGTGGGTGATGTTTACTGACTCCATACACTGCATGGCACCTATGTTACTGCACAATTTGTTCTGGTGTGCACATTCTCCATTTGTCTGGCCAGTGGTTCCCCTTCCCCTTATGTGTATCCCTTTGGAACATTGGTGCTTGGTCCTCCAGTCCAGTAACAGGCTTTGCCAACAGTGGCTGCTGTTATGTATTTGTATCTCTGGTGTGAGTGGGGTAGATGCCATAACATCACACACAGGGTTATGGACTTCACACCTCTGAGTGTACCTATTTAACAGGTTGTCCATCATTCCACCACTACATCTGCTGTGGTCCTCAGACGGTTTGTGTTGCTATGTTATTATGAGGCTACATGTTGGCCCTAGCTGTCAACCTGTCACAGACTGACATCTGGACAGGTCCATATATGACAGTCAGACACAGGCCCACACATGGGGACAGGGTGTTAATAATGCTCTCCCAAACATAGACAGTTGGAAGACCGGTTTGGTATTTGCTTGCTTTTTCTTATGGGTATGATGTCTGCTTCTCCACTCTCTGCCATTGATGTTCTGACATGAACCTTTCTTGTTTTGCAAATAGTTTGGCAGGCAAATGCAATGTTAGGACAAGCAGAGCAGATATACAAGGCATACTTGTGGTCCTTCTGTGACAGCCTGTCATTCCAGGCATATGGATGGTGACCAGTGACTTGTTGACACAGTAAGGTGGCACCCATTTATAACCTGGCAGTACACTGACTTTCAGGTACCTGCTGTCCTACTAGTACCTCTCAACTTCTTAGAGAAAGAAATCTGGAGAAAGCCATAAATAATTGGGGACAAAGGCCCAAAAATAGGGACAAGTTTTAAATGTTATTGCCCTTACAAACTTAGATAGTTGATACAATAACAGGTTTTGCATTAGCATGCATTTTTCTAAAGGGTATGAAGTCTGAAAGTAAAATCTGTCATTATTTTCTGACTTTAGTCTTTAATGATTTGCCAGTGATTTGCCAGAAAACCACAATTTCATGAAAAACAGACCAAAAATATGATGCAAAAATCTGGACATTCTGCAAAAATCTGTACAGCTGACAGGTATGCTAGGCACTGTGTAGGTTATTCTGAGCTGTGTACTGTCCATATTTGTGGCCCCCTGTCTCTGACTTGTCCAGCTTTCCTGCAGTAACAGATATTGACTTCTGGACAGTGTGTACAACTCCTACCATAGGTGTAGCTGACATGCAAAATAGCTGGCACAGAAAGTCTTGGAACATGGACCCTGTCAACCACAATACTGTACCTAGGCCACTAAGCCACAACAGCCAAGAGTAAGTGCTGCCCACTTCCTGACAGTATTAACCACATATATATATAGCTCATTGAGCCCTGCATATTGTAGACATACAACAAGTTATCAAGTTGATTGGGACAGCCCTGGGAATATGTGCTCTGCTGCTATTACCCTACAAATATAAATGTTACTGCATTTCTATGGGAATACAGGTGTGTTTGGGGGGCATACCTGTCAACTGTACACATTTGCACAGACTGTGCAGATGTTGGCTTTACATTTTGGTTTCATTTAGCATAGTGTTGTGCCTGTCTTGGAGAATACTGACATATCACTACAGACGAAAGGTTAGAATGTAATGGCAGACATCTGAGTTTCAGGCTTCTTACCCTTCAGAGACTTAATGCAACTGCAAGACTTGCTGTGATATCAGTGTGTAAGTCTGTAAGAGGAATATTTCATCACTGTCCCTATTTGCAGGTCTTTGCCAGATATTTCTTTATGGTTTTCTATGGCTGACTTGCTGGGAGAAGCTGAGAGGTGAGCAATGGACCCCAACATTGACATCCATGCATGTGACCTATGACCCCCTAGTTTGTTAGTCCCCCACAAACACTGCAGTGAGTTTTTTTACCTAGGAGACTACTGCATACTCTGGGGAAGGCAGTATTGGGTGGACATTTCCTATTGTCCCACATAGCTGTCAGTTGTCTGCTGCTATCCCGGTAGGCCACCCCATTCCCTTGTATACATGCAGCAATACCTTAGGTATGCTATCAAAACATACTACTCCATTCATTTATTGTTAAGAAGAATGACTTACCTTGTGCCTGCGGCAGTTGTGAGGATGGGGCTTAAGGGCTGACTCTGTCCGATGCACGCAGTACACAGCCTCTACATGATAAGGTACAGGTAGTGTGATGTGTGTGGCATCCATTTTGCTGTGTGTGCAAGTCAGAGAGGGGTGTCAGTCCCTGGGTCCCTAGGGTGTCAGTGTATGCGCTATGCATTGCCTCTTTGCCAAGGCCAGGGCATACTGGGCACACCTACATCTGCCTACAGGGACAGGCTCAGGGGGTTCCTCCTCTGAGTCCCCCTGTGCTTTTGGGGACCTTGGCAATGGTGGAGGCTGTGTGCCCCTTCCCTGTGATGTTCCTGCTGCAGCTGTTTCTGCAGGATCATATTGTGTAGCATGGCACATACTATGAACATGTGTGCACATGTGGCTGGAGAGTACTACAGGGCTCCACCAGATATGTCAAGGCAGCTGAACCGTGACTTGAGCATCCCAAACACACACTCTACAATGTTCCTAGTTTGTGCATGTGCCTTATTATGGTGTTCTTCAGTGGGTGTGTGTGCATTTCTGATGGGTGTCATCATCCACGGTTCCAGTGCATAGCCAGCATCCCCCACGAGATGCCATATGGGATGTCCCCCCTGGCAAATGCCTGGTACAGATATGAGGCATGCCAGATGTGGGAGTCATGATAACTTCCAGGGTTGCCGCCACAGAGATTCATGATAATGCCTTGGACATTGCACATGACCTGGCAGTTGATGGAGTGATAGCCCCTGCAGTTGACATACACCCTACCATCTTCACTGGGTGGTGCTTTGATGTGGACATGAGTTCAGTCTATGGCACCTAGTACCTCTGGGTAGTGTGCTACATGGTGGAAGAGATGCATATTGCTGGTCCTCTCCTCAGGGGTGCTGGGGAGATAAATGTGCTCACTGGCATGTCTTAGCATGACATCCAGGAACTGGTGGAGTACGCTGGATGCAGATGCTTGTGAGACCCCCCATGATGTCCCCAGTAGATCTTTCGAAAGTACCTGTAGCTAGTATTCTTAAGGCTACACATACCTTGGTTTCAACTGGGATGGGTTCCCCTCTGTTGACTCTGTGCCTGAGGTAGGGCTGGCAGAGCTCTGTGAGTTGCTGTAGTATGTCCCTGTCCACCTGTAGCGCTCTAGTATCTCCATCTCATGTAGCCCCTGAAAGGTTACCCTGGGTCTGAACACTCTCCTCCTCCTTGGTCTTGGCCAGTTGTCACCATCATCCTCATCACTGCCCTCATTCTGTAGCACATAGAGATGTAGCAAAGCAGCAGCAGCCCTCATCATTTTGTCAGTTAAAATTCCCGACTGTGTACTCCAATGGTGCAGAGTTTGTGGGAACAACAGAGTGAAGGGTGTTTGCATAGTTTATACTGGTGTGCTGCTGATGCTGCCTGTGTGATTGGCTGACTATGATACATTTCAGCTGCCACCTATATTATTAATGGCTTGAATTAGCCACAGTGGCCTTAGTAGTGATTTGTAGTTGATTGCCTTTATTCTGCTATTTTCTGGTTTTTTTTTCACATTTCCACCACTTTTAAGCCCCGCAACACGCCATGCAAACTGTTTCAGCTAGTGTAAACTTTGTTGAGCAGAAAGGACCATCCCCTGGACACGAACATGGTCAGCATTTCTGGAACCTCCTTGCTTAGCTGTGCTTAGCTGAGTACAAATAGAAGCCATGGAGCTCCAATGTGCTTACACCAAGCATGATACACACCATTTTCATGTCAGCTGCTTCTTCTGCTTGCACCACCACATCATTGCTCCTACATGGTTAGGTACCCGCGGACACGGTCTCCCATTTTGCTATTCAATAAATTTAGCTCATTTACATACCCCTACTGGCTTATACCTTAGTTACACCACTATACCGGAGCCTATGTTCTTAGCAACCACTGTTACCTGTCATTGTTATGAGTCTGCATGTTGCCCAGTATAATGGCAAAATTAATGTTTCACATTTAATTGACTTTTTACTATTTTTTTTTTATTTTCTGCTCGATCACGTTTGCACACACTGCACTCCACTTAAATGGCCGAAATCTGCCAAAAAAAAAAAACTTTTTAATTTTTCCAATTTTGCAACACTTTGGCATGCCAGTGGTCATAGTTTTGGCCATTGGCATGCCTAACAAATATATGTTTTACTTTCCAGTGTCATGTCCCCATTTTTATTTTTGCAGAAATGTATGCCATTACTAACTGCATACATTTCTGCTGTGGACATGTCTCCAACACGGATACCTGTCTGCTTCCTGGAACACAAATTCACCTCATTTGCATGTTTTTCACCAGCAAATGAGGTGATTTGTATTATTTCATCGTGTCCATGCTGGAACAGTGCTGGGAGGCTCATGCATGCCCTCAGCCTTGTTTATTGGATCACACAGGCTCTGGCCTCCAAGTTCGAGCTGTGCCACTATGCCAACACAGTGTGTCAGCTTTATTGAATCCCGCCATGTTCTTTTATGTGATTGGTTACAATATTATTGATTTCTCTATTTAAAACTGAGCAATGTTTGTTTTGGTTTTAATGCCTGAAGAAGCAGTATTTTTGACTCTGCAAAAGTGCTTATGTATTATTAAAGTTCCAGATTTTAATTAAACTTGAAGCTTGGTTTTTGACTGCCACTTTGTTTTGGTTCAGTCTTATGTGTTTTTTCAATTTATTTAGCACTTATGTCTTGTTATAGAGACTTCATTAGAATAACAAGTAAATATCCAGGCTTTATTTATAATGATAGACAAACTGCCATTAGTTCTAAAAATTACATAATTTCCTGTTCCATCAAGTTCTAGCCTAACACCACTAAAATAAAATAAAATAACCACTTTATATAAAATTAATTTATGTAGGGTTCACTTAAATCCATCATGAATTTAAAGTGTAAAAAAAAAATAAACATAACTAATTCATATTGTTGTTTGCTAATAAATATTATATATTTAGTATATAAAACTATTTTTGCTAATTCATATATGTGTGTGTGCTCACATAAAATTTAATATTATCACAAAATAAAACAATCATAAAATCACAACTTAGCTGCTCTCATTTTCAAAACTGGACTAAGAGATAATTGACCATTAAGACCTGGTGGAACACCTGCATTCAGACATAACTGCCAGAATAATTCACAGTATTCAAGCAACGTCTCCCATTCCACACTTCCCATATCCCTAATCACAGCCGTGGTACTTAGGTCTCAGGGTAGGTTTAATGCTAGGATTATAATTTATATTAAATGCTAGGGATGCATTACATGCAGTCTGAGTGAATGTCTGGCCTTAATTCAGGTAGGTACCTAGTCATGTAACATGTAACCCCTCAAAGTAATCAAGTCAGAGTTAGAGTTAGGCTGGGTTTAGATTTATTAATTAATGTGAAGACTGGGTTTGTCTTAGGAACTTAGTGTGAATGAGCAGGTAAGCTTATTTCAGCCATCCAGTGCAAAAACTCAAAGTTAGGACTATGGTTAGTGACATGTAACCTCTACTCATATCACTACAGTGTGACTGAAGATCCTTGCTTATTTAACTTAGATTGACTCTCCTCTGCCTAATAGCCCTTGCCTTCACAGTTAGGGTTAAAGAATGGGTTAGACTCAAGGAAAGAACTTGGGTTATCTGGACTGTCGTAGTTGACTAAGCCTGTGGGAATACAACATGAGTGAAGATGCAGACTTTTCACAGGCATAGCCTAACATTAGGACTGAAAGATTGGGTAAATTACGATTATTGTCAATCATTTGCCTATCAAAAAGCACTGATATTGATGCAAAAGAAATACTTAAGAGACAGACCTGCTTTCTAATACATCTTTTCTGAAACTCAAAGTTTGCAGAAGGTGTGTGTCAAAAAGATGCATATAATGCATATACATATGTACTTCAAGTATGAATGCAGCCTATTTTCTCTTTTGATGCTTTGGTTTCCTCTAACAAATGCAACTTTGTTAACTCTAAAAAGTATCAGCAAAAATGTTCATGTTACTAGATTTAAGAATGGCATTTCTGGTATTTAAACCCCACCCTTGAGTGGTTTTCTGCTTGTTCATACTGAACTGAACATAGGACGGCAACAGCCACAACTTTGTGTTGAGATATTGGATGACTAGAGGCTTCTGAGCTGCCTAAAAACATAAATTGCATGTTTTCTTGCTTATTTTTACTATTTATTGCTTATTCCTACCATGTATTGCACTTTTTATTGAATGCTGCCAACTTGTTACTGTATTTTATTACTATAAATGAATCTACATTGATGTACTGCAATTGTCTGCCTTACTGGGTCTGTTAAATCATTTTAGTTACTGTTTTCACTATTTGTAAACCTTTTTAGCCATTTTCACTGTTTGAAAGGTATTAATTGGAAATTTCTTCCAATTGTTGAGCATCTGTTTGTTTGTTCTGATATTACTGCCAAGGAATACATCATACAACTGATTTCTTTGCAGTTAAAAGCATTCTTTAGAGTCTCTTGTTATTGTTTTTTTGTTTGTTTGTTTTTTTATTTAAAACTTTTATTTAGTGTCTCACTGCTGTTCTTCTGCTGTGCTAAACATTTCTGCAGTGGTTTATGCCTAAAATAGTGTAGCTAGTAGCTGTAGCATAGTCCAGACTGAGTCTATATTATATATTCAAAGTTTCAAAACTTCAAACCTCATATGTACAACAACATATGAGCAAAGTTTGAAACAGCAAATATATAATAAAAAAAAACTTACCTCAACGCTCTGAGCAGGGGGACAAGGCCCTCTGCACCACCCACGTGGGGGGGGGCTGCACCCTCCACCCCCCTACTTAAATATACCAACTTTGAGATCGCACTTCAGTGCAGAAAAGAGAAATGTTCCCATTCTGTGCCATACAGAGCCATTGCTTTTCACCTTCTAACTTGTTAAAGTTCGATGATATGGTGTTGACCATATGACATTCGAACTTTAAAAAGTTTGAATAATTGATAGGGACCATCCAGACTCAGGGTTGCTGTTTCTGGGCCTGGTTGTTTGTTGATAGTGGCTGTTTGTTTTGAGAATATTTTCCAAGCCATCTTGGATTAGAAAGGGCCCTTTTGCACCCTAGTAAGAGGATTGTGCATTGATTGGTTGGCTGGTCTAGAGCTTGGAGTAAGCACCTCATTTGTTCTTTTGAGCTTTTTTAAAAGATGTTTTAGGTTTTAACTTTCTGGTATGTAACCCCCCACACTTGAGTGGGTTTCTGTATGTTTGCTCTTCACGCAGCCTAGCGGACTGCCACACAATTGTGTGCCATAGCTGGACAGATAATTTTGACAATTTTTCCCTTAGATACAGCTGTATCCCAACAGTGTAGTTCCTCATCTTTAGCACATTACCAGGCAAAGAGGCAGTACTAGTGAAGCTGTGTAAGCACCCCATTGTAATAATGGCCTCAAGAGTTTTTCTGCGGCTTTGCTCTACCTACTAGTGTAGAATTAAGCCAAGCCGCTGAGGTATTAACACAGCTCGCCCACTAGTTATTCCTACGTGTGACCCCTTTCCTACCATATTCCTGTTTCTGACCATATAAATTCACCTAACACTATGAACAGGCAATTTTCCACAGTTTCTTCAGACAGCTTGGTCGACATGGACATCCTGAGGCAGTGCAGCAACTGCCTCATGTACACAGACAACCCTCTACTTCTGGTCCACACAAACTCAACATGTGAGAGATGCAACTATATTAAAAACCTAGAATCAATGCTCTCTCACGTGCCATCTGACACTGAGTGGGTTGTCAGCATGCAGACCTCACCACCTCCACCCAAACCCACATCACACATACCTACATACCCAGAGGTCCTCGCCACAAACTTACCTAAACACCAGAGACCTCTCAAACACAAGCACTCTGCACATAATACTGCCTCTGCAAAACATAATACACACAATAGCTCATGTGCCAGTGTCTCACCTGTCAAGCTCATAAGGCTAAACACTAAACCTAACATATTAGTCACAGGTGATTCTATTGTGAGACACACAAATGTCCCTCTCACTAGGCTGGATAAGGAGAAGGTCACAGTGTGTCAGGTGCCAGGATCCACCATATCACACACGCACTCAAGTCTCTCAGCAACAGGTACTGTTATGACTTTGGCATAGTCCATGTTGGTGTGAAAGAATTGAGATGTACCCCTCTTGACTATATGAAGAGAGACATGACCGAGCTCTTGGACTATGTGACTCAGGCAGGTATGTCCTTAGCCTTAAGCAGAATTTTACCTTCACCTAGAATGATGCCACAATGCAAACAGAAAATGATTGACTTCAATAATTGGCTTAGTTTTTAGTGAGATGCTAAAGGGATCCAGTATCTGTCAGCCTGGGATGACGTGATCAACAGACCTTGATGCTTTGCCAAAGATGGTCTTCATCTGTCACCCCTGGGATTTCAGCTACTGGCTAAGGCTCTTGCCAACCCCATAGAGCCTTTTTTAGGCAGTGTCACAAGGACAAACCTCCAGACATAAAAATACCAACCAATAACAACCTCAGCGTCATGTTGCTTAATGCTATGAGTCTTAACATGAAACTGCACTCACTGGAAGCAGTCCTCACCCTGGCGGACACAGACATCTGTGCAGTTACAGAGCCCTGGTTCAAGGCTCTGGAGAGTACCTCAGCCATACCGGGTTACACCTCCTTCCACATATTCAGACCACAAACTGAAGGCAAGAAAACTAAAGGAGGCGGTGTATCAATATTCATTAAGGATAAATACACCTCCAGATTGGTTAAACAGTATGACACCCTAGAGAGACTTCAGGTGCAATTAACTGTTGGTAAGACACATATTCAAGTCACTGCCACCTACAGAACCCCCTCCATGAATCAGGACACTCACTCTCCCTATTTGGATCAACTTGAGTCTATCAAGATACAACCTAACACCATAGTTTTGAGTGACTTTAACTACCCTAGCACTGACTCGTGCTCAAACTCACCTGCCCAAAGGTTCCTCGACTTTGTCAAGTCCAGTGTCCTGGACCAGCTGGCTGACATCCCCACCAGGGGCACCAACATCCTGGACTTGGTGCTTACAAATACGGGAGACCACTGCAGCTCCCCCACTGTGAGTTCATCTCTGGTGAGATCTGACCACAAATCAGTCTCATTTCAGGTAACTATCACATGGGATGGTATAAATAGCTTCATTACACCTTTCCCCTCAGATGGAACTGGTAACTGTGTCAAGCTCTACACAAATGCCCTATGCAAGCACCTGTATAACTATATCGACCTGGCAGTACCTGTTAGGACCAAAACAAACTCTTCAAAGAAAAGCAAATCTGCATGGTGGGCAACCACCATTAACAGACTTTACAATAAAAGGCAGAAACTGCTGTCCAAGAGTAAGAAGGAGCAGGCTCTAAACTGGAGACGCTCCCTTCTCAGCTTAAATAAACAAATAAGGCTTTTTGTGAAGTCCTCCAAGGCAAACTACAAATCCATGTTAGCATCTTCAACCAAGGACAACCATAAGGTGTTCTTTAGTTACATCCATAACCTAAAAGATAAGGCTCAGATTTGTGCCAAGCTTGCAGATAATGGTGACACATACACTGAGCCAGTGGACATAGTTAACCTGCTAGCCCAGTGGTCCCCAACCACCGGGCTGCAGACTGGTACCGGGCCGTGGAGCACTTGGTACCAGGCCATCGGGTAAGTCAATGCCTGTATGAGTGTGTTTATGTGTCTGTCTGCATGTATGAGTGAATGCGTGCATGAAAGCAAAAGAATCTGTGTGTGTGTGTGTGTGTGTGTGTGTGTGTGTGTGTGTGTGTGTGTGTGTGTGTGTGTGTGTGTGTGTGTGTGTGTGTGTGAGATCGTAAGAGAGAGAGCAATGTGTGAATGAATGCAGGTATGAATGAGGAAGCAACTGTGTGTGTATGTGTGAAATCAGGAGAGTGAGAGCAATGTATGAATGAATGCGTAAGTGGATGTGTGGCATGTGGGTGTGACAGACAGTGAGAGCGATGTATGAATGAATGTGTAAGTGGGTGTGCGGCATGTGGGTGGGACAGAGGGTGAGAGTGATGTATGAATGAATGCGTAAGTGGGTGCGTGGTATGTGGGTGTGACAGACAGAGCGATGTGTGAATGAATGATGAAGTGACTGTGTGTGTGTGTGTGTGTGTGTGTGTGTGTGTGTGTGTGTGTGTGTGTGTGTGTGTGTGTGCGCGTGTGTGTGTGTGTGTACGTGCATGCGTGTTTGTGTGTGTGTGTGTGTGTGTGTGTGTGTGTGTGTGTGTGTGTGTGTGTGTGTGTGTGATCGGGAGAGTGAGAGCGATCTGTAAATGAATGTGTAAGTGGGTGTGTGGCATTTGGGTGTGACAGACAGTGAAAGCGATGTATGAATGAATGTGTAAGTGGCTGTGTGACGTGTCGGTGTAACAGACAGTGAGAGACATGTATGAATGAATGCATAAGGGGGTGTGACAGACAGAGCAATGTGTGAATGAATGAAGGTATGAATGAGGATGTGACTGAGTGTGTGTTTGCTCGGGAGAGAGTAAAAGTGATGTGTGAGGTGAATACAGGTATGAATGAAGGAGTGACTGTGTGTGAGAGATTGGAAAAGAATGAGAGTGATGTGTGTGAGTGAATGGACGAAAGGTACACAAACCTCATTGCTGCTGCTGCCAGCGATCACTCTCACTCTTCACTCTCTCTCTCTCTCCCCCTCTCTCTCACACACACACACACACACACACACACACACACACACACACACACACACACACACACACACACACACACACACACACACACACACACGCACATACACACACACACGCACGCACACTATACCTCTCAGCCTCTTAGTAATGCAAAAAATCTGGACAAAGCCTAACAGAATGGGGGGACAAATAGGGACAGATTTTAAATATTGCTCGTATAACCATAGAAAGTTGCTAGAATAACAGGATTTGTCTTATCATGCATTTTTCTGAAGGATATGAGATTTGAAATACAAATGTATATTATTATTTAGTGACTTCAGTCCTCAGATCATCCCAGTGATTTGCCAGAAAATCACAAAAGTTATGAAGAACAGGCCAAAACTCAGAGGGAAAAATCTGGACATTCTGCGAAAATTTGTACAGTTGAGAGGTATGAATACCTCTCAGACTCTTACTTAAGAAATCTGGACAAAGCCAAAAATAATGGGGTTCCAAAGGCCCAAAATAGGGACCCTTTTAAGTACTGCTCTTACAAACTTGGAAAGTTGATAGAAGTACAGGTTTTGCATTAGCATGAATTTTTTGAAGTGTATGAAGTATGAAACTCAACTGTCTGTCATTATTTTCTGACTTCAGCCTCAATGATCTGCCAGTGATTTGCCAAAAACAACAATTTTATGAGAAAAAGACCAAAAAATGAGGCACAAATCTGGACATTCTGTGAAAATCTGTACAATTGAGAGGTATGCTGGACAGAGCCAAATAATAGGGACAGATTTTAAATATTGCTCTTATAAACATAAAATCAGTAAGTTTGCCATTAGGTTTTCTTACCTCTCAACCATAGTAGATCAATGTTATGCTGTTAAGCAGAATGTACACTTTTTTTTTGGTAATTATTGCCTTATCTTTTTATTGTACTTTGCAGCTTTTCTCCCTGGGTCTGGCCTCCTCGTTAAACAAATGTCAAACAAATAAATAAATAAATATCTACTTTATTATGCATGCTGTGAGATTGCTGGTCTGTGGGAAATTGTCTTTCATTGATACTGGTCCTTGGTGCAAAAAAGGTTGGAGACCACTGTGCTAGCCAACAGGTTCGATGAAAACTTCACTCCCCCATCCCCACCACACATACTTCAAGACATCCCTACCACCTGTCTCAAACATTGTATCTCTAAAGAGCAGGTCATAAATGCCCCCTCTAAGACCAAAAACGCAGCATCAGTGGGAAATGATAACATGCCAGGCTGCATCCTACATGGGCTCAAACAAGAATTAGCATCAGCACTGGCTACTCTTTTCAATCACAGTCTAAGCACTGGCTTCAATCCAGCTGAATGGAAAACAGCCATCGTGGTGCTTCTACTGACCCCAGGAACTACAGAACTATTATCCTGACTAGCCTTATCTGCAAGGCCATAGAGAGAATCATCATGGACCTTATCAACAAAGATATAGGTAATCTCTAAACACTAGATCCTACCCCATTTGAATTTTTCAAGGGGAGATTATGCTTGTTAAACCTAGTGGACTTCTTCAAGACAGTCACAAGGGCTATAGATGAGGAGAAATCTGTGCATACAGTCTACTTAGACCTGGCCAAGGCATTTGACACTATCCCTCACTCAGATATCATTGACAAACTCTCCCAGCTACACATTAACCCTTATAACTAGCTCTCTGATAACCCATACAGTCAAAATAGGGCAATCCACCTCCAGCAGCAGGACCATTACCAGTGGTGTTCCACAGGGATCAGTCCTGAGACCTCTACTGTTTGGAATCTATTTCTCCAAAGTACAAGCTAAAACCAAGGGACTGTGGCTGACAAAGTTTGCTAATGACTGCAAACTGGGTGCAGTTATAAAATCTCCAAACAATGTCAAAATCCTTCAAGAATGTCTTACGCAAACAAATGATTGGTGCCAAAGTTATGGCCTCAAACTCAATGCAAAAAATGTATTATCATCCCTTTCAGCAAGAGTGATGTTCCTGCAAATTACCACATCAATGGCAGTACCCTAAGTATGCACTCACTGGTGAGAAATCTGGGCACTCAGGTTAACAGCAACCTTGCCTTTGATCACCATGTCTCCACAGTGGTAAGAAGGGCATTCTATATGGCTCACCTCATAAGTAAGGGCATTGCCTCGAGAAAATGTGAAGTTATCACCTCCCTATACTCTTCACTCATTAGGCCAATAATTGAGTACAACACCCTTTTTGGCATGTATCTTTCAAAGCACCTGCAGCAATAGGAAAGACCACAAAGATTCCTCAAAAAGTAAATTCAAGGTCTTCAGCAGCTATTCTATGTGGATCAGCTGAAATCACTGTCACTTTATGCTGTTTCATACAGACTACTCAGAAGCGATCTCTGCCTTGCATATAAGGCAATCTCTGATCCTGCTTTATTGGAAAGGCTGCACATCCACAAGTCAAATGGCACATGGGTTACTCATTCTAAAGACCTAAATCTGGCATGCGACATCAATAGAACCTGCAGAAGGGACAGATTTGATGTCAGGATTCCCACTTCACATCTAACAGAGCACCTTATTGACCCTCTTCAAACACAGTCTGGATGATTGGATAGGTAACCATAAATTCACCCCGGGGGTTCCACCTATGTCCCTCTTGGACAGGCGCAATCGGTGCTGATCATGGTAACAAGGATAAAAAATGGTTAGGCTTGCAAGGGCCCTCGGGCCATTAGCCTAGTAACTTCCTATGATCCTATTACCCTATGAATAATATATTAGATACCCACTTTTAATAGATAATAAGTACCAAACTCTCTTCCACCTCTCCACACATGCACTTATACAAATTAAATATTCTTAAGTGTCTAGAATTGCATCATCTTTGGTGTTTTTTTGGGCCTGGTACTAGTACTTCAACCTGCATTTTTTTTATATGGACCCTCCTTTTTTGGGATTCTATATTTCCAAGAATAAAAGAACAGTGCAATCCAGTGATGAATACTGCCTCTGAATATCTATTTTTCTGCAGGTGAGAATGAATTCTTGCATTCAGCAAGTACTATGACACTGGTCATTCATTTTCATTTGAAATGAGTAAGGTCAAGTACTGTTTTTATGCCTGATATTAGTGTTCTGTGCTTCTCTGGTGAAGACAGGAATCATGCCCCTGGTGGAAAGTTAGTAACGAAAGCAAAAGCTTCTAAATCAGAAAAAAAAATCTGGTGATTGGAATCCTGACATCAGTTAAAGCCCCCCCCCCAAGTCTTTCTTGCACCAAGGAAGTGGCCCTACACATATATGTATACACAAACACACACACATGTGCACACATACATGCACACACACAAACTTCTAAAATTAATTGCACAAAGGTCCAAGGTACATTGATCTGAAGAAAAAGCACAAATCAATAAACAAATGATCCAGTACTCATAATAATGTTTCCACCAATTTATTAGGCAGGAAATAAGGTAAAGCAGATCATGATTTCATGGCTAATACAGCCTCATCAGTGCAACTGTAAATTAAAAAAATTATAAATATATATATATTTCTCTCTCTCTCTTTTATATATATATATATATATATATATATATATATATATATATATATATATATAAGCCGTTTATAATTTCAAAATACTGAAATGTCAAATTTCAGTACCTCGAGACTATAAATCCGACTGTTTAAAATAGCGAAAGTTCATAATCGCAAATTTGAATATCTCGAATTCGCGGTTATGGCCTTATGCTACGTGATATCCAGGATTGTGTGTTTATGGTGCGCTGTGCCATGTGTGGATCTAGGCGTTTTGTCAGGTGAGTGTTTTGTAAGGGATTTGAGTGGGGGTTAGAGTGTGTTTGAGTGTGCTGATCTGTTTGATGTGTGTGTGAAGGACTGGAGAATGTGTGTGTGTGTGTGTGTGTGTGTGTGTGTGTGTGTGTGTGTGTGTGTGTGTGTGTGTGTGTGTGTGAGTTTGCTTTTGTTTCCTGTTTGTTCGATCCCTGAGTTAGTATATATAAGTAGGGGGGTGTGGGAGACACAGCCCCCCACATGAGTTGTGTATGTGTGTAGTTTTTGTTTGTTTATGACTACACCCACATCACTCTCAAGGCCCCACCTGGTCCACATTGCTACTAGTGTGTCAGCCAAAAGGGTTTCCACCTCCATCAACTGCCAGGTGGTATACAACACACAGGGTATTGTATGCAGTGTGTCTCTATATCATCTAGGCAGTTCCTATAATTCATGCATTGGCATATATCAGACCTATGCCAGTGATTTGTGCAGGGTGACTTCCTGCAGGGAGATCTTATTGGTGACGACAATTCCATACTGGAGCCACGACACATGATACAGATATGGAACCCATAGTACATGGCTGAAATTATATGCAACTTTTTACTCTAATAGACTCACAAAGCTGTTGCATATGTTTGTGTGTGTGTGTGTGTGTGTGTGTGTGTGTGTGTGTGTGTGTGTGTGTGTGTGTGTGTGTGTGTGTGTGTGTGCGTGCATGCGTGCGTGCGTGTTTGGATTGTTGAAGGTCCACTTTCATTGCCTACATTCTTCTAATGGCATGCTGCAGTATGCTCTGGAGACCTGCAACAAGATATTTGCAATCTGGGATGTTCTGCACAACATGGTGATATGCAGACAGATAGAGAGAGATTACCATCAAAGGACCCGACACACAACAGTCTTCAGCAGAGCAGATGCTAGTCGAGGAGTTGTCAGTGAATCTGGCTGCAAGGGATGCTCATGCAAGTCATAAATGAGTACAATATGCTGTGGCACTGGCAAAGAGGTGGCATCTTGTCCACAGTCATGGGCCAGAAATGACACAACAAAGAGTAAAACTGATGTATGCAGCACTTTCCCTAGATTATGCCATACATTGCATTGTCTTCCCACATTATGTATCAGAGATTACCTAGCCCATATAACGCAGTGGTGAGGGCAAGGTACAGTTGTCATCATCTGCACAAGCAGGGTGGGGCACAGTGACAGAGATCAGGAAAGAAGATATTGGTAGAATGGGATGGACCAAGGAGTTGAAAGGGAGAGTATTATGTGAATGGGTGACTGGGAGAAGATGGATGTACTGTGCAGTGAGGGAGGTGGTGCTTCCTGAAGGGTGCATGCTGGCTAGATGCTATGGGGACTTGGACAGTGCCAGCTCTAGGAGACACAGCTGCTGCAGATGATATTGTTCTGTACAGACATGACTATGACAGATGTCATGGGATCCCAACTGGGAACAATACTGCCCATAAATGTTCTCGGCCATAAGGGCATACATCTGTCCTACTGATGCCTGAATCTGTGACCTGTCTGCTGTCATTCGACATTTCAACCCACCCTGTGCGCCCCTTCTCCTGTCTATAGATTACTGTTGAGTAACCCAATACATAAAAATGTTAAACATATCCAATCAACCTCCCATCTGTCACTGCCCTGTATGCCCTTGCCACATATGTAGAATACTTCTGGAGTCTGCAGGCCACTGTAAAAACCTTTATTCTGAAGTTCATTCACCATACTTGCAAGAATTCAGTGGCACAATAAATACTGTAAAGTCAGTAGCTGTTTACATCACCTTATAAGGGGGCTTGTAATATGATAGTCATGCTAGTGAAGCAATTTCATTTACATATGTCTGAATAAAAACAGTTACAGCAGTTCAAGGACAGCCCTGCACAATGCTATGGAGCAATACCTGTTCCTGCACATTTATGATAGTCTGTAAAGCAGAATGCACATGTTGGGCAGCTCTGTGACATTGACATGGTCACAGGCATTTTGCAATCTGATCTACAGCCTGTAAGAGTATGATAATACCTCAATACCATGATTTACAGCTCAGTAGCAGGCTACTGTACATTGAAAGTGAAAGCAAATTACTACACCTTGTATGGCAAATGTATCTTTCATGTGTTTCCATTATAGTCACGTGAAACTGCTGAAGCATTGCACTAACTCATTTTGACTTGCTGCTTGTCAGTGCATGCCACAGGGTTTCTGCAACATGTATCAGCATGTATTTTTACCATTTCCCTCCTGGCATTGACTTGACAAGTGTCTATGGCTTCTGGATGACCTGCCATTTGAAGGGACCCAGTGTGGTGCAGGAGGGAGGTGTTAAGTTTTCTCTGCCTCCTGCATCTACACCACCATGAATGCCTGTTGAAAGACTGTTGTAACGGCCCCCAGTACATGGTGGATACTTGACACAGTGTCTTGCCAGAGCAGTGAGTGATGCCAGGTGCACCACCTATTCTTTTGAGCAATGCAGGCTTCACTACATTGACCCGAAGAGCCACCACCCTGACCATTCATACATCAACGAGAAGAACTGGAAGGGAGAGGCAGCCAGAGATCCACAATGAGTATATTTATCTGTTACAAATGTAGCCATTCTTGAACAGCTATATGTGATTATTCATGTTCATGAACATTTTCCTTTGTTTTTTTGTTTTCCTTTTGTCTGTTTTTCAGGATCTGGTAAGATAGAGGAGAACTGGCTGATACACCAGATGAGATAAGAATGTCTGTCCAAGCCCCCACCATCATTTTCTGTCTCTCTCTCTCTCTCTCTATATATATATATATATATATATATATATATATATATATATGTATGGGTCTAGGACTATTCACTGAAAGCACATTTCACTGAAAGTCAAATGACTGTGCACAAATCACTGAAAGCACAATTCACTGAAAACACAATTCACTGAAACACATTTCACTGAAAGTTATATATGGCCTTTCCCCCACTGTAGTGCAACCTTGGAGTTAGAATATATAGTAAGGGGGGTGTGGAGGGCACTGCCATGATATATATTAAGTTTAGAAAAGAGTAATTTATTAAAATTGCAAGTATCCATGTGTATAGTTCAAAATATTTAAAATAGGTGGGGGGCTTTCAGCGAATTGTGCACAGTCAAATGTGTTTCAGTGAAATGTGCGTTCAGTGAATAGTCCTAGACCCATATATATATAACTATAAATAATATATATATATACATGGATCTATTTCTAACTTTTAACATTTTAAAACTTTGAAATGTAAATAAAAAATAAAAACAAAAAAAATGTTTTTTGTTTTGCATTTTTGCAGGGGGACTTACCCCCCCTGCACCCCCCCCAACCACCTGCTAATTAAAAGCGCCAAGTCCAAAACTCACACTACAGCAAGGAAAACAATAAATATACCATTCCATGCTGCACGGCGATCTCCATTTAAATGGCTTGAAGTTGCAAAACTTCAACCTAATGATCTTGACCATAAGAAATTCAAAGTTTTGAAAATTCAACATTTAGAAGTAGATCCATATATATATATATATATATATATATATATATATATATATATGATATTGGTGCTAGACATACCTATATGCATACATCTTAACAGCTTCTTTTTCTGTGTTTGCAATGCTGCTAATTAATTTCACCATTTCGTAAAGCTGTGCTTTGCTGTGCTTTATAGGCTCCCACTGTAACTGCAAGTTGAGCTGTGCTGCTGTCCTTCCTCGTGCCATTTCCATTGTGCTGTATCCTTGTCAGTTTACCATGGCTTGCCGTTACACTGCCCATACCCATTCCTGTTACTATTACCATGGCCATACAAATGTCAGGCAGTCAGGTATTGTTGCATGTTAGCCAATACAGCTCAATGTGCATTACTACCATAGAGTGCAGGTGGCCAATATGGATTCATGTTGGCATTCTGGGCAGGGTACACATGGCAAGTTAGCACCCAGTGTCATGCATTTCAGCATTTACAAACTGATGTATGCCTCCTATCCCTAGCCTCCTCAGGGTTGTGCACTTCATTTATTTAGAGAGATTTGTTATACCTAGTTTCGATGCCCCTTTCACCCACAATGTTTACCACTTATGCATCATGCCAATGTTATACACATGGTGGATGGTAACCTAGTATCAAATCACATCCTGAAATGTACATAGTTGTGCAATGCATGCATGCATGTCAGTTCTACATATTACTTGTGCCTTGTCACTGCATACCTGACTGCATTTACTCTTCCAAGGCCTGTATCACCTGTAATTATAGCACAACCTATTAACACTTGTTTTTGCATTTTTTTCTGCTTATTGCTGTTGACTTCTTTATTTTATTTGTCCTTTGGTTTTAGTTTCTCTCCATTTGCATTCATATTTTCTGCAATGTTGGGTCGCATATCACAGCATGAGTGAACATACATCAGCATCATCACAAGCATGTCACATGCTACAAAACTGCTGCATCCCTCGCTATTGAGCCTAGGTGGCCACGAGAACAGCTGCAGCACTGTTCACATCTTTGCATGTTTTATTATGCTTTCACCAGTAAATTCTCTACTGCTTTCATCCATGATGCACACTCTCACCCTTACTGCATTCATAATCAATACTGGGACACATTGCACCTGAATGTGCTATCTTTTGTTACACAGCTGAAATATCAATTTTTCTGAATCATGGTCATTAGTAAATGAGAACTTATTATGCATGTATGAGTTTGTAATGTTTTCTTTTCTGACTTGTAGGTTGACAACTTAAATTACATAATTCTATTCAGTTTCACTTCTGTGCTATTTTTCAATAATGATCTCCTACAATGGTTCATAAAATTACGTCTCCAATCACACCTTTAATTTCATTGAATCTTATAACACCAATACGTCAGGTATTCCTCAAGGCTCTGTGCTGGATCCACTTCTTTTTTTACCCTTTCTAAATATTCTTCCTTGGTATTCCCCTCATTTCAACTGTCTCCTGTACATTAATGATATTGTTTTCCTTAGAGGCAAAATATATCTACTTCCTGCATACAGAAAGAACTTCAGGCAAACTTTATAGCAATCTGAAACTGGATCCATAAAAAATAAACTAACAATCAACACTCAGAAAAGTTTCATGACACTATTTGGTACACAACAATTGCTTGACCAACTACACAATGTTGCCATTGCAGATTCTGCAGGTTCCTCTCTATCCTAAATCCAAAACATTAGCTCAACATAGGCTGTCTTAGAGGATCTCTCATCCTCTTACTGTAGTAGCTCATCGAGCCATAGCCATAAATGTTCTTCTGCCTAGACTTGAATATGGATTACCCGTCATATCCCTGGGCTCATCACACTCTAAACGGAAGCTGTGTAACTTCAGAGCGTTACTTGTCTGGGAAAGTGTGCAATACTTCTTGTTCTATTACGTGGTACAGGAAGAAAGCTTTCAGCCTATTTTACTTTTTTATTAAAATACCTTATTTCCCAAACTCTGTTGTGCAGGTTGTTATAGCACTTTAAGGGAGGGGGGAAGCGTATTTTAAAACGGACTCACTATAGCAGGCAATTGGTAGAGTAGTGGTGGCTAGCTGTTATGCAAACTGTTTTATTTCTGAATATTGACTATTAAAATGGAAGAAATGGGTAAGTATTGTCTTGCTGATTTGTGGGAGAGGGATACCTAACTAAATGCTATTATAATATGTATGGAGACTGTACCAGTGATTGGGATTTTCACAGAGTATTTTGTTTGAAGAATGGCATTAGTAGTAATAATAAATTAAAGCACTACAACTATTTAGTTATTCAAATCTTGGCAGTGGAGTAATATAATCATATTTTTCCAGGAGTAAAGTTTTTAGGGCATAAGGAGGTTCAGACTGTAACATTAATGGGGAGGAATCAGTTTAGCATAAATATTGAAGAAATTAGAAATGAGTTGACCTTAGGGGTTACGGAGGGTGAAAATGGCAACATAAATGATAGGGACCAAATATCAGGTGATGCATCTGAAATCAGGAAGCAAACAAAGTGAATAAAGAGGAAGGCTTAATAAATAATATGGAATGGTTACCTATAGTTGGCATGAAGAGAGTATACTGTGAGAATGATATGACTGAAATTAAATAAAAAATCAAGGAGTGGCTAAACTGAAAAGAATAAGGGCATTTGGGAATGTGATGATGGAGAAGAGGTTAATGGAGGCTAAGCAACATACAAAAACATCTACTGAAACATTGGGAGCACACATTTTAATTTTAGGGGATCCTATGCTGAGGGGAGTTAAAAACCTAAAAAAAGGAAATGTTACTGCAACATATCTGTGTGAAAAAGACAACTATTATAAAAAGAGTTGGAGATATCAGGTCTACAATGGAAAGATTATTTTCTTTAAGAAAGCAATATGATGTTGTGGTAATAATAGGAAGGACTAATGATACAGGAAAACCAATGAAGGTAGTTTTAAATCTGAGTTGAAAAGGATTATAATTTTCAGTGAAAAAATTGGACATTGATGCAACTAGACAATTTACTAAGATAATAAGAAGGGAATGCTTTAAGAACTTCATACATTCAATTGTTTTTTGGGAGGATATGGTTGTGTGGCAATCTTTTTGGTCATGATGGAATTTGTTTAAACTATCAGGGGAAAAAGGCACTTATTAATATTCTTAAAGGTATTTTGCATCCTTTTTATTTAAATAATTAAATATACCAAAAGGTTAAGAAAAAGAATTACATTAATATGATTTTTTAAGTAATGCAAGGAGCCTAAATAATAAGGTAAGGGGACTTAGAAGCAATAATAGTTGGTGCAGATTATGATATAATTAAGGTAACTGAAACATGGTTTAATGACTTTAATAAATCTACTATACTGCCAGGATATAATGGACATCATAGATACAGAATCAGTAAGATGGGGGTGGAGTTTCACTATTTGTTAGTAATAATTGCCTATCATCTCTTATTTTATCTAGTGAAATATATGAAATTTTGGAGAGTTAAAATACTAAAGGGAAAATAGTATGGAAAGTTGCACTGTTTTCTAGATCTCAAAATCAAGTAAATTGTGAGGCAGATGCATTTAATGAAGAGTTATCTAACATATTTCACATATTTCATGATAGGTATGATATAGCAAGAGACTTGAATGCACCTAATAATGATTGGGAAGGATAGACACAGAATAATTGTTCTTTTAGCAGACTGATAAGGATTAGTTTGGAATTGGGTTACTCTCAGATAATGAAAGAACCCACAAGGGGGAATAATATTGTGGATGTTTTATGGGCAAATGAGGAAAAAGTAGTTATGGACCAAAAAATGAAACCTGAACGTTGTTCAAATCATATGTGCATTTCATGGGAGATAGCTAATGTTAAAATGGAAGGTGATATAGATGAAAGTGAAATTTTATCACGTCAATTTTAAAGTAGTTATAGACAAGTTAAAGAAACTGAGTTAGGAAGAATCAGTCATCATCAGTCCCCCTTTTCCCATTTTCTATATGAGGTCAGGGTGTCATGTCACTTATTGCCATCCCTCCCTATTCAACACCACTATCCTCCCTTCTTTGACAGTCATGCTTGACTCAAAGGTCTTCTCTCACACAATCCATCGATCTCTTGGCTGGACTCCCTCATTTCTTCTTCTCTTCTTCCTGTCTATCCCAAATCTTCTTCACCAGATTGTCTTATGCTTTCCTTCACATGTGTCCAAACCACCATAATCTGTTCTGTTTGACCTTTTCTACAATTGGAGCTACTTTGATTTCTGCTCTTACATCCTCATTATTTCATCTGTCCCACAGGTGCATCCTACCATCACTCATGTCTCAGGCACTTCATCTCCATCACCTCTACCTTTCTCAACTGCTCTGCCTTTACTGCCCAAGTTTCTGTACCATAGAATAGTACTAATCACACGGTTCTTTTGCACACCTTACTTTTCAGCTTCTTTGGCACTCTTCTGTCATATGTTACCCCTCACATTCTGTGCCAGTTGGCTGCAGCCCCTCTGATTCTAGTTTTGACCTCCTCATTCAGACTTCCCTTCTCCTCAGCCACCCCTATCAGATACTTGAAGCTGTTAACCTGTTCCACTATTTTCCCTTATATCTGAATTTTCAGCTTCTTCTGATTTCTCCCATTTGCTGCCATCACAACTGTCTTAGCTGTACATAGTTTTATCCCACGTGCCTTCAGTTTTAATTCCATTCTCCCTTTATTTTGCTTAAGTTCTTTCTCAAAGTCTGCATGTGTTGCCACATTGTCTGCATAAAGCAACTTTGTTGATCTGTGCCCTCCAGCCTGTTTGCTATTGTAGTCCATCACCACTATGAACAGCAGTGGGTTTGGAGTTGAACCATGATGCACACCCAATCCCACTGGGAACGCTTCTGTAAGACCAAACACTGTTTGTACTTGTGTCATTGGTTCCCTGTAAATAACATGCACTAGTTCTACCAATTTTTCTGGGACTTCAAACTACCACAGGACTGCCCACATCAGCTTTCTTGGGACCTTGTCATATGCCTTCTCTAAGTCTAGAAATGCTCAGTTGGACTCTTTCCTCATTTTTAGCTTATTTTCAAGAATCAATCTCAATGCAAACATCAGGTCAGTTGTGCTGCATCCTGATCTGAATCTGAACTGCTTACTTTCTACTCTTCTGCATATTCATTATCAATCACCCTCTGCAGAACTTTCACACAGTGTGATAGAAGGTTGATACCTCTGTACAGGCCATAATTATGAAAGTACCCTTTGTTCTTCAACATTGGCACTAGTAAGCTTATTTTACAGTCATCTGGGATACACCTTTCTCTCCATACGGCATCTATCTCACCCAAAATTTTGATAATATCTGCTGTGACCTCTTTTGAGCCTGCTGCTTTCACTGACTTCATTTTCCTTAGTTTTGTTCTTACTTCTCCTAGGGTGGGCTCCGTTTCTTCTTTCCCTGTCAGCCATATCTGAGGTAGTACAGCTTCTGTGGGGTTTTCTTCAGTCAGAAGCTGCTGGAAGTACACCTCCCATCTGCCTTTGATATCTTGTGGATTGGTGACAGGTTGTTGCTGGCATCCTGTATGATGAGTAAATGACTGTCTTCTTTATCTTTCTGTCTTTGCTTTACAACCTGATAGAGGTTCTTTGTGCCACTCACTGAGTCACTTTCCAGAAGTTGTTAGAGTGCCTCTGATGCCTTATTATTGCAACTCCTCTCTTACCTTGTTTGTTAGTCAACCGGTATTTCTTCTTAGCCTGGTCTGGCTTTTCTATCTCACACTTTTTCCTGCACTCCTTTCTTTTGATGATATCCTGGACTTGTAAATTCCACCACCAGCTTTCCTTATTTACCTTATTTCCATACCTTACTCAGCCACATATCTGTTCTGTAGCTCTCACACATGCTCTTTTGAGGCGCTGTTATTCTTCTTCAGCTCTTTGGGTGTTAGAGCCCTGAGTAATTCCTTGAACTATTGTGCTTTCTCTCCAGTCAACTTCCAAGTCTTCAGCCTGGTCTGACTTCACTTTAGAGCCTTCTCTGGCCACTGCTTGTAGCTGATTGTGGCAACCAGTGGTTTATGCTGTGAGCTGACTGTTTCACTCGGAATGACTTGCAATCAGTAATTCTATCCTAGTGCCCTTTCCTTACTAGGAGGAAGTCTACCTGTTGGCCAGTCTTGTATGGGAGCTTGTGGCTGTCTCTCGCTTACTGAACCATTTGTTGGCTACAATCAAGCCAAGTCTGGAATGGCCTCTCCTTCTTTATTCATATTGCCCCACCCATGTGGTCCCAGGCAGTCATCATATCCTGCTCTGTCTGTCCTAATAAGTACATTCAGATCACCTATTCAATTCCTGTTGCCCTGCTTTATCTAGTAGGTCCTGAAACTGTTGCATGAATGCAGTTTTCCTCACTATCACAACCCTGCTGAGGGCCGTAGGCTGAATAGTGATCTATCATTACACTGGAGTCTGATTGCCATAAGTCTGTTACTAATTCTGATGACATTCCTCACTGTCTTCTGAAGCTTCTTCCTCACCACAATTCCCACACCATTTCTAGCCTGTCCTCTTCCTGAGTAGTAGACTTGGATACCAAACCAAGTGACTTTGTTGCACTGCTCTTCCATCTTGTCTCCAGGACACACAGGATGTCCAGCCTCCTCCTTACCATCATATCATCCACTTCCAAGCCTCATCCTGTCAGTGAACCTACATTGAGCATAGCAATTCTTAGCTCATGTTTGTCAGGTTGATTGGTTTTGCATCCAGTGTTCACCAGGTGGGCTTTATAGAAGGCACACACTGGTCAATAGGGACACATACACCTCTCCCACCATTAGCATGGATCCCTTGTGTAGGTCGGAGTAGCCTGGGTCCTCAACCCACTTATTACCAGTGAATACCCATGTCCATTTTGGCGACATTAGTCAACATGACTGGCTCACCTAGAGCCATATTTTATACCATCAGGTAGCTAGCCCTGATACAGCACACACTCTGTGATCTGTATTCTATATTTGAGGATACTGTGCAGCACAGTAGATTCCCAAAGCAGTTAGTCTATTCGAGTCTTCCCCCTATAGGGCACCATCTAGCATCAGTGCTGCTACCCATAGCTCCATTCTTAGTTGATTCTGAGATGGAAACACCCAACATGTTTTTCAGAAGTGGGAGGAACCTCACAGAGACACAGGATAAACATGCAAACTCCAAACAGGCATTGACGGGAAGTCAAGATTGAACCTTGTGCCTGAGCATGGGAGGCAAAGACCTTAACCATTATGCCATCTGGTCTCTAGGTAGGAAGAATCAATGTTAGGGGGAATACAGTAGGCTGTTGGGAAATGGTTTAGTCTTTTCTTTTTTCAGTTATAGATAAATATGTTCCAAGCATAAGGGATAATAGTGAAAATGTTAAATCTAATTGTTTATGGTGTAATAAGAGGCTAGATCAATTAAAAAGGGGAATATTTCTTGTGGAGAATTTTTAAAAGCGACCTCAGTTTAAGTAATAAAATGAGGTATCAGAAAATTAATAGTACTCAAAGCAAACAAATACGAAAATAACTTAGGATGGCTAGTTATACAATTACTAATGACAACACTTTATATAAGCATTTGAAAAAATACAAAGGTGGTAATGTTTATAATATCAGCATTATGTGTAATGATGTTTTGACTTCTTATTCAAAACAGCTATCAAAATATTTGTTGAAATGTTTACAGTGGTGTGAAGACATTACCAGACAGCTGAGGAGAATCATGGGTAAAAGTTTTGGATAATTGTCCAATAATATATGAAGGAGCTAATCAGGGCTTTAAATATTACAGGCTTCATGCTACAGCTAAGACAGATGGCTTAAATGTTTTTTTTTTCTTGTCAAAATAAAATATGTCATAACCACTAGTCTTAACTTTTTATTTCAGATATTATGTTGAAGGTTGTGCGTTAGGCCCGGCAAGCCAGTACGTAAATAATCTACTGCCAATCATTAGCGGACGGAGTTCCACTGTGGCGACCCCTAACCAGGAAAAGCCGAAAGACACAACAACAACAACAACAACTATGCGCTGTAATCATACTTAAGCTGAAAGGGGTAACTTAACATAGGTTCATAGTTCAGTACCTAGCTAACTGCCCTTGTGAGCCATTTTAAGCCTAGCCAATTATCCCTTGTGAGACTCAAACCCTGAACCTTGTGTTTGTAAGGCAAACACCTTAGCCATTAAGACACCCTCCCATTATCACTCTACTAGTCTTTCCTGCATACTATGCACATGTTTTGAGAGGGTAGGATATGATATGATTACTGTAGGATGATTTTGCTTATCAAAAATGGCAAATGTTTTCAGCCAGTTTGGGAAAAAATAGATTAGGATCTGTCACTTGATATGGTGTACCTTGATTTGGCAAGGGTGTCAGCTCACTACCCCACAGATGGATTATGAGAGTAATGTCAAAACCTAACATTAATTGTTGTGTAATCAAATGGGTATAAAACTGGTTGGAAGAGACAAGCTTTAGAGTTACGGATTTGCATTTCTTATCAAATAAGGAAGCTAGAAAGGATAGGGACTCCTACGTGTTAATGTTTTGGGCCAAAGTTATTTGTTGCAAGTTAGAAGACAATACCTAACTAGGAACTATTATTAATAAGAATAATCAGCCAACATTACAGGGGTATTTGGTTAAAAATGAGGTATGGTCTAGGAAAAACAACATGGATTTTAATATCTAGACATTTTAGATTCTTCGCCATGGAATTAATCACACATACCCATATGCAGTAGTTGGTATCATGATTCTTACAGAAGTACTTAGGGACCTTGGACTTACTGTTGTGATGGATCTGTTATGATGGCAATCTATTGTCGGTTATATGGAAATGTTACAGTACCATTAAGTACATTCTTCATAGTATCTCAGGTAGGGATGCTAAAGTCTTATTGCCATATAAGACAGTGGTGAGACCAAATCATATTGAATACTGTTGGGCAACTTGTGCTTATAATATTGGGCAACTCCACGGGTTGGAATGCATTCAAAGATTTTTATAAAGCAAATTACTAAGATACGGCACATGCACTATCAGCATAGGTTACATATAGCCTGTTTGTTTAATATAATTTATACGGCTGTAAGAGGCGACCTTGTTTTGATTTGTAAGTGTAGAAACAATTATGTAGATCCCTACCTAAGAATACAGCATCCATGGGACCAGATGACATCCCAGGCTGTGTACTACATGAACTACAAAATGAACTGGCACCTCACCCTAGTGTCATGTTTAATCATAGCCTCACCTCAGGCTTCATGCCCACTGAGTGGCGCACAGCTACAGTTATCCCGCTCCACAAGGGAGGATCCACCTTGGATCCCGGGAACTACCATCCCATCAGTCGGACAAGCCTGATCTGCAAGGGCATGGAACGCATTATCATGGAACTTATAAACAAAGACATTGGCAACCTTCAAACACTGGACCCCACCCAGTTTGGGTTTGTGAAGGGCCGATCTTGTCTCCTGAATCTGATTGACTTCTTCGAATCAGTCTCCAGAGCTGTGGATGAGGGTAAGGCCATCCACACAGCCTATCTGGACCTCGCCAAGGCCTTCGACACCATCCCCCACTCTGGAATCATAGATAAACTTACTAAGCTGGGCATAAATCCCTACATCACTCGATGGGTTGCCAACTGGCTTACTGACAGAACCCAGACTGTAAAAGTAGCCTACTCCAAATCCAGCTCCAGACAAGTGACAAGTGGAGTACCTCAGGGTTCAGTCCTGGGACCACTCTTGCTTGGCACCTACTTCTCTGAAGTACAGTCCAACACTAAGGGACTCTGGCTAACAAAGTTTGAAGATGACTGCAAACTGGGAGTGATTATTGAATCCCCAAATTATGTGGATATTCTACAAAAGGGCCTTACAGAAACAGATGCCTGGTGCCAGAGCCATGGGCTCAAGCTTAATGCCAAGAAATGTATAGTTATCCCCTTTGGAAAAAAACATGTACCCATGAATTACCACATAGGTGGCAGGACATTAAACATCGAAAGTGTGATGAGAAACTTAGGGACACAGGTGGACAGTGGTCTCACTTTCGATAACTACATCACCACAACAGTCAGGAAATCCTTCTATGTGGCACACCTCATCACTAAGGGCTTTTCATCCAGAAAAAAATGAGGTCATTGTCCCACTGTACTCATCCCTCATTAAACCCATTATAGAGCATAATGCTCCGTTTGGTATGTACCTCACAAGACATCTGCAACAGCTGGAAAGGCCACAGAAATACCTCATTAAAAGAATCACAGGCCTAAAGCAGATGCCATATGCTGACCATCTAAAAAAACTCCAGCTATACTCTGTGGCATATTGCCTACTCAGAGGTGATCTCTGCTTAACATACAAGGCCATGTCAAACCCTGAGCTGTTGTACATGCTCCACTTAAAGAAATCCCAATCCCTCAGAGCCACACGCTCCAGGGATCTAAACCTTGTCATCACAATAAACAAAACATGCTGGAGGGATAGGTTCCTGACCCAGAGACTCCCCATACTCTGGAATAGACTGCCCATACATGTCAATCAGAGCGCCTCATTGGCACTCTTGAAAAGGAACCTTGATGATTGGATGGGAGATAGGAAATTCACACCCGGGATCATGTCAGTCGCCCTGCTAGACAGGGGCCCAGAGAAGTAAATATTGTGGGAAGAAATATCCAGGGAATTGTTATGGCTAGGTTTGCATAGGCCCTAGGGCCGATAGCCTAGTACCAACCTATGAACCTATGAACCTAGTGGTAGCACGGTTTAATACTCATTTCCTGAAAACACATAACAATGGTTCATTGGTTGAAGTGCCCAAGATTTGTAAAGAAATAAGTAAAAATCGCTTTCATATAAGAGCAGGATTATTGTGAAATGCTTCCATGAATAAGAAGGATGGATAGTTTGCAATTATTTAAAAAAGAATTGAATGATCTGATTGGAGAAAGTATTATGATCATAATCTAAAAGGAGGCATATTCATAAAATGCCACAAATGAGACTTAACTTGAGTAGTTAATGCATTCAACATGTCTTTAACAATACCACCTAGTTACAAAAAGCTAAATATATCAAATCTTCATATTTATTAACCTTACAGTAGTTTTGAATACCACTGCATTACTCTTACCAAAGCAAAATGGTTAACAGCAACAGGCAGGATTACTCTCTTCTATGATACACTCACATATAATCTTGTTAACCAAGGATACTTTTCTCTTCTGTTCAATCAATTGTGTATCTAAAACTTCAATTACTGTCTTCAAAATTACAACTCTCTCCTTCTTGCCAGACCTTCCTTTACCCTTGCTATCAGTGAGAGATCCTTCTCTAAATTTCCCCTAGCTTGCTGGAATTCCCTACCTGAATTCATCAAGTTGGCAGACAACCTAGTCTTATTCATGAAGTTTCTTCTCACTTGCTTAAAAAAATGTTAGGACTTATTTCAGAAATACTTGAGATAGTTAATATATTTTTTGTTTCCTCTCTCTGCTAACCCCCTCTACTGCTCTGTATACTTATATTCCCTTGCTATCATTACATTTGTGTATCTCTCCTCCTTATCTGCAAAGCTGAGTAATTTCTCTTCCACAGGATCATAGGATCATATCGGGTTACTAGGCTAACAGCTCCAGGACCCTTACAAGCGTAGCCAGGTTCAACCTGTGTTCCCAAGAGTGTCTGGTTCAAGTGGACACTAAAATCAGCACCTATTGCCCCTGTCCAAGAGGCACACAGGTGGAACCCCTGCGTGAATTTTCCATTACCCATCCAATTATCCAAATTATGCTTAAAGAGGGCTAACCAAGGGCTTTGTTTAACAAGAATAGGAAGCTTGTTCCAAAGGTGGGGCAACCTCTGTGAGATAAATCTGTCTCTCCAGCAAGTTCTGTTGATGTCACATACCAGGATGAGGTCCTTTGAGTGAGTGACCTGTGTGTCATTTGACATGTGAATGTGCACCATTTCCATCAAAGCTGGGTCAGAGATTGCTCTATGGGCAAGGCACAGGTCACATCTAAGCAGTCTGTACAACACAGAGTAAAGTAACAATGATTTCAGTCTGTCTGCACAAGACAGATCTTGAAGACCTTGAAGTTTCTTTGTAAGGAACTTTTGTGGTCTCTCTAATTGCTGCAGGGGTTTGGAAAGGAACATACCAAAGACAACATTGTACTCTATTATTGGCATGATAAGGAAAGAGTACAGGGGGGTTATAACCTCTTTTTTTCTGTTGGCAATGCCCTTACTTATGAGATGAGCAATATAAAATGCCCTTCTTACCAGTGTGGAGACATAGTGATTGAAGTTAAGGTTGCTGTTGACCTGTGTGCCCAGATCTCTCACCACTGACTGTGTGCTTAGGGTATTGCTATTGATGTGATAGTTTGCAGGAACATCACCCTTGCCGAAGGGGATGATAACGCATTTTTTTGCATTGAGTTTAAGACCATGACTTTGGCATCAGTCATTAGTCTGAGTAAGACCTTCTTGCAGGATATTGACATTGTTAGGGGTTTCAATGATCGCTCCCAGTTTGCAGTCATCAGCAAACTTTGTCAGCCATAGTCCTTTAGTTTTAGCTTGTATTCGGAGAAGTAGATTCTGAACAGTAGGGGTCACATAACTGATACCTGTGGAACACCACTGGTTATGGGTCTGCTGGAGGAGGTGGAGTCCCCCTATTTTGACAGTATGAGTTTTATCATTGACCTAGTTTGCAATCCACCTGACAATACATGGGTTGAGGGTTCCTATTATATAATTGAAGATGCAATCCTTGATCGAACTTGAAAGCACGAAACAGCAAAATATCGCAATGGCATATAAGTGAAAGAAATCGCTTGGCCGCCTCCATTACTTTGCCATTTTCCTCACTGTAGTGTGATCTTGGAGTTGGTATGTTTAAGTAGGTAGGTGTTGGGGCACAGCCCCCCACATCGGGGGTGTGGGTATCGAAGCCCCTCCCCCCACTTTATGTAATGTTTTGAAGTTTGTTTTTTTTTGGGTGGAGCAGCATTTTTTTTCCCCTGGGAAAAAAATCACTGTTCCAAGTGTTCGGGATTGTAAACTTTCGCTTACATGGGTTTGATAAATCAGCGTTTGCTTTTTTAAGCGTTCACTGATTTAATCTAGACCCATGGGTTGATACCCAGCTGGGTGAGTTTATCAGTGATGCCTGAGTGGGGAATTGTGTCAAAGACCTTGGCTAAGTCTAGATAGGCCATATGCATAGATTTGCCCTCAACTAGGGCTTTGGTGACTCTCAAAAAAGTCCACCAAGTTTAACAGGCATGATCTCCCCTTAACAAAGCCAAACTGTGTGGGGTCAAGCATTTGGAGATTTCCTATATCTTTGTTAATAAGGTCCATGATGATTCATTCCATGCCTGGCAGATAAGGCTGATCAGGCTAATGGGACTATAGTTCCCAGGGTTCATGGATGCACCATCTTTGTGAAAAGGGATGACAGTAGCTGTTTTTTATTCTGCTGGGATGAAGCCAGTGCTTAGGCTGTGATTGAAAAGCATGCTCAATGGTGATGCTAATTCATGTTTTAACTGATATAGAACACAGACCGAGATGTTGTGTGGTCCAATATAGGCTGTGTTTTTGGCCTTGGATAGGGCGTTTATGACCTGCTCCTCGGATATACTAGGTGGGGGACAGGCATTAGGGATGCTTTGGGGTATATGTGGCAAGGACAGGGGAGTGAAATCTTCACTGAACCTTTCAGCCAGCAGGTTTGCTATATCCACAGATTATGTATATGTAGCACCATTAACTACGAATTCAGCTCAGATCTGTGCATTACCTTTGAGGTTACGGATGTAACTAAAGAACGCATTATGGTTATCCTTAGTTAGGGAAGCTAAGTTGAATTCGTAGTTAGCGTTGGAGGATTTCACTAGAAGTCTTATTTGCTTGTTTAAGTCGAGGAGGGAGGGTTTCCATTTTTGAGACCATTCCTTCCTACTCTTAGACATTAATTTCTTTCTCCTATTGTATAGCCTATTAATGGCAGTTGTCCATCAGGTACGTTTGTTTTTCCTTGAAGATCTTGCTTTGGTTCTATCAGATACAGCAGAGTCAATACAATTGTACAGGTGCTTGTATAAGGCATTTGTGTATAATTCAGCATAGGTGTCTGTTCCATCAGTGGGGGGGGGGGCTATGAAGTTATTTATGCTGTCATGTAAGAGGTTGCAATTGGCCTTGGAGAAGTTTTTTAGTCTAGTTGTTGCTAAGGGGGAGGTCTTGTGTTATAGTTACTTCTAGCGAGACTGATTTAAGGTCAGATCTTACCAGGGATGGCTGCACACTGGAGGTGGTGCAGCGGTACCCCATTTTGGTGACCACCAGATCCAGGATGTTTGAGCCCCTTGTGGGTGTGTCAGACAGCTGGTCCAGGGCACTGGAGTTAAAAATGTTCAGGAACCTTTGGGTAAGTAAGTTAGAACATGTATAATTTACCCAGTCAGTGGGTGGGTAATTAAAGTCACCCAAAACCAGGGTGTTTGGTTGTATCTTGATTAACTCAAGTAGATCCAAGTAGGCTGAGTGGATGTCCTGATTCACAGAGAGGGATCCTATAGCTGGCAATGACCTGAAGAGGGGACTCACCTACAGTCAATTGCATCTGAAGTAACTCAAGGGAATTGTGCTGTTTAACCAATCTAGAGGTGTATTTATCTTTAATGACTATTGATATACCACATTCTTTAGTTCTCACACCTTCAGTTTATGGTCCGAACATGTGGAAGGAAATGTAACTGCACAATCTTGCCGCTAGGCTATAGGGGAACCCTTTTCAACTAAAGATGGCCTGGTTTAGTGCTCAAATTATACAAAAAGGACTAGATTCAGCATGTCTGAATCTAGTCTATGCTACAGCAAACAAAGTGCAACAGTTTCAGAAAAAATAAGTTCAAATAAGCAAGCAGAATAAGTCTTCAGCCTGCAACTCTCAGCTCAAAAGGGCAGCAGCTACCCTCACCACCCAGAAGAGTGTAGACCACAAACCTTCTTAATGTAAAATAACTGGCCTGAAGCCCAAGCACTTAAACCAGAACTAAGACACTTTTAGAAAACAGGAACACTAAGACTTCAACCAGCAATTCCCAACTTAGAAAGATGCAAGCTACCTCTCCTGACACAAGAGTGTAGGCCGCAAACCTTCGTAATGTAAAACAAATGGCCTGAAGCCCAGGTGCTTAAACCAAAACTAAGAGGCTTAGAATAACAGTTACAATTTAATCAGGCTACTAACAAGCAGTAATAAATGCAGCGGAATAAATGCAACACTTTTAAGAACAAGTAGCAAAAGCAAGCTAAAGTAATTTAAGAAACTAAGGGGTGGGCATTCCCAAATGATCTTTCTGTCTCAATAGAATGAGCTGATGAGATGGGACTGGGAGGAGTATCCAAAATTGGATTTATAGTAAGGGCAGGCAACTCAAATGTCACCAAGTTTAAGACTACAACAACAGTTGGGCAGGTGGGTTGGAAAAATAAAATACAGATAGAGATCAGCAATATTCAGGCAGAGTACAGCAAGCAAGCCAAACAAGCACTACACTTTTTCCCTGTACATTCTATTTTTACCTGCTTGAGAGGTGACAGAAAGAAAGTTCATGACTATGCATACAGTTATTTTATAATTCAGTTTAGTATGATCCATGCTTGTGTGCTTATTACATACTTATGCACTGATAAAACAAACTTTCTTGATGTATTATTGTTCTTCATGTTTTGTATTATTATTAGAATACGTCTATTACATTAAATGTTTCATACTTAGACTTTTCTTCTGCACTTAATGTATTTGTAAATGTCTGCCTTTTATATCACTCTTGTTTCTTCATTGTATTTCATTATTGATTATATTTTTCTTGTGTGTATCTTGTTTTGGAATGTGAGCTGAAAATTAAGGAAATCATTATGTTTTTGCTGTATGTATCATTTATATAATATTTTGAATTTAAGTTTACTTATTTTAATTATCTTGCTGGAAAAGTCTTACCCTTCACAATATATGGCAGAAATATTAACATCTGCACTTATCAGACTTGGTTCATTTTGGACTCTTTCACTTCTGCTTCTGCGCAAGTGTCAGTAATTATACATTTGTCCTCCAAAATACATAATTCTGCTATCAATTCCAACTAATGTAGATGCCTTATTGATTAATGAGCCCACATGGAAACTTAAAATAAGCCCACTAAATGTCCAGAGTTACTGACATGTCTTCCAACCCATGGTAGAAAAAAATCTATGTGTGTGTGTGTGTGTGTGTGTCTGTGTGTGCGTATGTGTGTTTGTGTTCTCTGCCGCTGCCTCTGGACATTACAAAAGTCCCACATTCAGCTTCTATGTCATATGACAAAGTACTCAGATGCAATATAAACTGCAGTGAAATTAATTACAAAATAAATATTTTCTTCACTAAATTCATATTGGTATATCTTTTTTTGCTGCAGTTGTTTCTTATGCTTTGGAAATATTTTAACTACCATGTCTTAAATTACAGTGTGTCCTTTTTTCAAGTGCCAAGATTAAGTTAATGGTAGAAGGCCCTGAAAAATATTGTGAGTTGATAATAGCACCCATGATGTTCTGGACTAAACTATGTGACATGAATTAAAACCTGTGCTGGTCCATGATGTATTAAAAAGAAAATACAATCATTTTTAAAGGGGTATTATTTCTATAGAGGTCCACAATCATAAATGATTCCATGCTACTTAGAATTGCTCTAGCAGAAGGATAAAATGAACTATAAGGTATATGGTAATTCAGTCATGCTGGATTAAAGCAACATATGAATTTATGAAAAACAAGCTGATAACTGAAATTAAATTAAATAAATCTGTTTATTCAGTTGATCAACATATTTTGCACACTTCACAACTTTTGTGCTTTCTGAAGGTGAAATCAATTATGAACAAACTCATTATTTTCAGAAAACTGAAAAACATATATTCAGGATTTTTTTTTTTTTTGCCTTGCAATCACTGACTACAGATACAGAATATGGATCCCAGTAACCCTAAATTAGATTAAGCAGGTAATTGAGTAATGAATGATACAAACATACAATAAATAAATGAAAAACAATGAATTTATCAGCTATATGAGTCTGTTGTTAAGAAAGGTAATGACAGAAGAATGTATTTGGTCCAGGAAATCTGGGCATTTACCTTACTCTGCCACATTATTTCTTAAAATAACAGCATCTTATTAATGTCTGTGCCACTGAATCTCTTCATTGTTGTAACTGATGCAACACCCAAGAAACTAAAAGAATGACATTTCCTGCTACATTAATATGTTTTGCAAGAGTATTATTCAAATTAACTTAACAAATATCTGCCTTGTATTATGATAGTCTTTCTTTTAATTTATAGGTAGTTTTGCTAACATAAAAATCCTGACAAGAATGTTAATATATTAGTAACTCTAGCCACCCTAGGCTATGTGGTGGCAGGCAGGGGTGTGTTCTGGTTGGTGAGGCAGTGGCAAATCAACTGGCAATGTTGTTGTAGGCTGCAGTTGTTTTTGTTGATGTTATGTTTAGTTATATAGTATATAGGGGAAGCATATAGTAGAGTAGAGGTAAGATGGGTTCTAGCTATAGTTGTTCTAGCTTCAGGAGGTGTACCATATATCTGTGGAACAAGTAATAAATCAAAAATAATGCATATACTGACAGATAACTACCACAATGATAATATTTGAAAGTTCCCTTTAATAAATACAATTTTAGAAGCATTATTCTTAAGAAATAATATGTCAAAATATTTTTATTCTCTCTGAAAATTGGTCTTGGTCACCTGGCCAGTCTTTCTTTACAATGAATACATAGTTACAAAAGTACATTTATTGCATTATCAGCACTGTTGACATACCCGCCTTTTTAAGCCTTAACACATTATAGCACCTTTCACTTGAAAAAACATTCTTACTTTCTTAAGTAATTTGTTAAAGTGACTCATAGAAATAAGCTTTTCCTCCTTTCTAAAGTTGTACCATCTGCAGTTGTGTGCCTACACAAACACAACACTGGAACTTTAGGGATATGTCTGTGATGTGTGGGTGATGATAGCTACCTAATGTTTATTTATTTATTTATTTATGTACGTACTTTATTTTTTTTATTTCTTTGATTTTCTTTACCACGAAAATCCTCCTGGGTAAAGCCCCTGTTCAGTGGAGGTCAGGGGAAAAAGCTCCACACTATATACTTTGGAATAAGCTGTTAGTAAAAGTCTAAAGTAACACAAAAGATTATATACCTTAATAGGAGATACCACGGTACATGAAGTATATGGTATATACAGCAAATTAAGCTCAGACACATCTATAGAACATAGCATATACAGCACATATAACTCGCACATTGATAGTACATTTGGCATTTTAACAGTGTTTTTTATATACCCCCACTGTAATATTAACACACAGGCAGCAGATAAGGCGTATGCATATTTTATCCAGTCAGATTCATTAGATATTGACAACAAAGAGATTACAATAGTAAAAGGTTGATAATTTAGTGACATTTGTTTAACTGCACGAAGTGAGGAATTAGTAATGGGTATAGTGCAAGGACACTACTATTATAGTGATAGGTATGATTGTATTGGGATTGTAACTTAGAAATAGTATAAGATGTAGAATAAAAAAGGGTGTGAAAAGTAACTCTTATCCTTAGGTATTATGTATAACTTGTATAGACAACTATTTCTTTGATAAATCAGACCATGTAAGAAACACACTCTCAACACTTTAGTAAAATTTCAAATGAAACCCCTTTGTGTTATAATGTAGAAATCCCATAAAGGTCTGCAGTAATTATTTTATGCCTCTTCATATAACAACTGTTATTGCTAAAACATTTGTAAGGCTCAGCACATTTTACTTTGCTTTGAAAACATTGTCCACTCTCCTACTGGGAAACAAAAATGCTCTCATTTCTTCTTGCAACACTGTAACCCATTGCAGTTCTTCCTTTCTGCATGTACCTTGGCTTATTATATGAAAACACAATAATAATTTTAGTCAAACATGTAACAAATCTTATATGATCTGTGCACATCTGAATGACAAGCTATCTAATAACTGTTAACTTGGCATTATGTTATGTTAGTTATACAATGAAATAATGTCATTGGAGATAAAAAACAGTCCTGTCTAAAATGGCAGGTTCTTATGTAATATCATTTTGCTGTGTAAGGCTACAACTAACCTGTCCAAAGTCCATTCTTAAGATACTATAATGCTATGTTTAGGAAAGCATTTTTAAATGTTCATCACAGTTGCAAACTTTTTGCTTTATCCAAACAAGAAGTTTGGATAAATAGTAAAGCTGGTTAAATGACATGGTCAAAAAAAAAGAAAGAAAAATGTGGCTCCATAACTGTGTTTACCTTTGAAATCTATATCAGTCACTCTGAAAATGACTTTGGTTTCTATATTTATAAAAATAGCACTCAAGCTCTTTTGATGGAGATACTAGCTTTTATGGCACAATTTTGTCACCTTTTAAAATGCCTATCCACTAAGATTCCAGCATATGTGCCTCCTGGTATGTTTGGCCAAGTTTTTGTAAAACAGATGGGAAAATAAATTAGTTTAGCTAATGTTTGGAACCACTTCAAGTTCCACAACAATAACTGGCTCAAAACTGCTTCACCAGTGCTATTGTGTCTCTCGAAGCATGCTCGATGGAGTTAGACAATGAAATGCAGTCACTGTGCAAAACTTTTTTTTATCTAAAATGCCTTCATTAGACCACTGTACACATTACAGACATGCCTAGGTTAGAGATTTTTTTTATTAATTTTTCTAACCAGGTAAGCCCACCATAAATGTCCATTTTCACTGGCAACTTGGGATCACTTCCTGGTTAAGTGACTTATACAGAGTCGCACAGATGGCAAATAGCGATAGAAGGAATCAGACCCTCTAACCTGGTCTACAGGAAGCAGTTTGCTAACAGCTCAGTACCTTAATCCACTGTGCTAACTGCCAAAGTGCTAAATTTTTTCTAAGCCCTTTTTTACTAGAAATAAAATTAATTCCTTCTTTCTAAATGTCCCACTAAACAACATTTTATTAATCTAAAAATAAAACGGCACTTAGAATGATTCCTCTTAGAAACACCCAAGCCTAGTACAACTATTTCTAGTTTTAGGGGGAAATTAGTTAATTGAAACATGAATATTGAATACTTTAGGCTCCTTAGAACAAAACAAAACAGAATAAAACTGAACAGAAAGAAATACCATTGCAGTATTTGGGAAACAAATCAAGATAATCCTAAAACATTTCTGGAGAGCTATCTCAAAAGTATTAAACTCAGGTCACAAAACACACAACTTAATCCATCTCCCAACTATCCTCCATTTAAAATAGCAGAAAATTTCAATAAACCATTTCATTCACTCCATTATCTCTGTACTAAGAAATATTAATAGATGTTGTGATGTTATGAGGAAGTGCCATCTGTGCCAGGGAGAGTTAGACAGTGCATGTGTACATATGCCAGCATAGCTAGCTGGAGTTTTGTAAACAATTTTATGTTATTTGACTATCACACTGATTTGTACATATGATTGAGTTAAAAATATATTTTTAAAGTTACTTATGTTAAAAATGCATCAACAGTAGGTCCTGTTGGACAGAAAGAATGTATGCATGTATGTTAGGTTGTATTGTTGTAACTGATCAAATGTGAATGTTTATCAGACAACCCTGGAAGGATGGAAAGTTTGAAATTGTGTTATAGCTTTCACATGCTGCCACAGATCTTATTAAAGCTTTGTGTATGTGTTGTGGTGTGATGAGTGGATGGGAAATAGAAAGTTCACCCCGGGGATCACTCCAGTGGCTCTACTTGATAGAGGCACTGGAAACTAACATCAGGTGGCACGATGCCGGGGCACTTCTATGGGCTAGGCTTATAAAGGCTTCAGGGCTATTAGCCTAGTATACACCTATGAACCTATGAACCTGTGAACCAGAGTCAGGTGGCCAGAAGTAATGTCATCCTCTAACCACCATCTGGTTTCTTTGGAACTCTCACAGCAGCATTTTGGAACCTGACAGGAAAGATTTCCAACAGGATATATATATAACATATACACACAGACAGAGAGATATCATCTGTCTTTTGCTGTGGTAAGACACTCAGTGCACACCAGCTTGCCTTGCTTTAGTAAGTAGTCTGGGAACACTAATCTTTTAGTTAGTCAGGGACATTTAGTAAGAATAGTTTAGTATTGTTTTCTGCATCTGTGAGACGTTTTCCAACTGTATTTTTTGTCTCTGTGGTTGAAACTCTGTTGTTTATTGTATTCAATATTCTCCTGTTTTCTGTTTTATTATTTATCATTAAATATTTTAATACATTTCATTGTGGCTGGGTCCTTTAGAGAATGCCTTTAACATATTTAGAGTATTTATTCTTATTTTAGTGACACTGTGGCCACTCCTGAAAGCTTTGTTGCTTTCGCCACGCTCTACTATTTGCATTACTATTAATTTTACACAGTATAATTGGGTGCCCTTTGTAAGAGACTTAGGGTAGCTGACTGGTGGCAGTGTGAATACCTCAGAGTCTGGGCCAAAGGGGTAGCAGCTAGTAAATCTGCACCAGCTTTTTCCAGGTGTATATGTGCGTGTGTGAAACTCAAATATCCAAGTGTGTGGGTCAGCTACTGGGAACAGGGGACACAGAGCTCCAAAGTTGTCAGTGTGGGGATTTTTGTGGGTTTGGAGAGAGAAGGAGAGTCCAGCCCCAGGTCTGGAGTGTGCTCCCTGTGTGCTCTTAAGGGAAGCTGTGCTTGGTTCAGGGGACTGTATCTGAAAATACTCTGTGAATCCATCTTTGCTCTTAGTGACCGTCCCTCATTGGAGTCATTGGTGAGGATTGAGTCACCTTGATTGCTTGCCCAGAGTAGGGACCCATCACAGTTGTAATATCTTAACACTTTAAGAATCAAGCCATCACACAACCCACTTCTCTCTAAAACTCATCTCAACCCAAACAGTTAAAAAACTCCTACTTAAACTAAATGCAGCCACTCTCACAGTGGACAGTTTCCGAGCAGAGTACCTAATAACAGTGGCATACCATATCCCCTAATCCTACTGTTGAACAGGTTTATCATGGAATGCCATGTTTCCAACATCTGGAAAAAAGAATATATTATACCTGTAGATAAAAATGGACACATCTAATGATTACACAAACTTTAGATCAATAACAATATTATCTTCCATATCTAAAATACTAGAAAAATGTATCCAAAGGCAGTTGCTCAACTATCTCAACACCAATAATATACTCTCTCCAAGACAACATGGCTTTTGACCCTATACTGCCACTGCCTTACTACAATTTAACAACACCATTAACAATGGTAGAAACAGCGTCAATCTAGTCTCCTCACTCTTTCTTGACTTAGCCGAAGCCTTCGATAGTGTCACACTAACTACTACTTCATAAGCCTCCTTCTCTAGGAGTATCCTTTAACTCCCTCTGTGGTTTCATAACTGCCTTGCTGATAAATACCAAGCTGTCAAATGGAATACTGAATACTCCTCCTTTCTGCCTGTCACTGTTGCTGTGCCCCATGGATCCATACTTGGCCCACTACTGCTCAATGTATTCATAAATGACATTCGTACAGCAGGTAAACAATCAACTCTAATTCATTATGCTGATGATTCCATAATAATCTGCTCTGTACAAAACCTAACCAAATCACAGGATCTAAACCAAGAATCTGTACATCAATAGAAAACTGGTTAAATGACACACATCTGCTTCTGAATCCCAAAAAGTCCAAGGTCCTGCTCTATACCCTTAAACCTCACTGTCAAAATAAAGATCAGTTCTTGATTACATCAGTCAATAACATAAAGCTAGGGCATGTATCACATGCTAAGCTTCTGGGGTATACAGTACATGATAACATGAAATTTGACCCCTACACCCAAATAGCTTCCAAGAAAACACACCAAAAACTTGGCCTCCTGTATAGAGCCAAGCTATGCCATACACAAACAGCCAGAGAAACAGTCACAAAAACATAATTACTCCCCTCACTACTATTTGCTTTCCATATCTTTACAAACCCATCTCCTCTCCAGAGAGCAAAACTTGAACAGTGCTACAATAAGTTAGCATAATTTGCAATTAATTCCCTCTATTTTTCCCATCACTGCTGAGCCCTTAAACAGCTCAAGTGGCTCAAACTTTCAAAGCTTCTCCAGCAGTCTTAACACTTGTCATGAATAATGTAATATAATATAATATAATATAGTATAATATAATATAATATAATATAATATAATATAATATAATATAATATAATTTAATATAATATAATATAATATAGTATAATATAATATAATATACAGTCTAGATAAATGAATTGCACTTGAACCCCTAATTTGGTAATGCAATCCAACTAGAAAACTACACTCACAAGATAAACTTTTACTCACTATAGGTAAATCTCAAAACAGCTAGCAATACTATTTACTTTACCTATTTCTCCAAACTCTGGAATACAATTCCACCTCCCATTAAGCAGTTCCAAAAACTTCAAGCCTTCAAAGGATTGGTCATAGATCACTTGCTGCAGGCTTGGTTCTGCCAAGGTCCCACTTTTGGGCAATCACTTGCTGCAGGCTTGGTTCTGCCATTGTCCCACTTTTGGAAAATCACTTGCTGCAGGCTCAGTTGTGCCAATGTCCCACTTTTGGACAATCACTTGCTGCAGGCTTGGTTCTGCCATTGTCCCACTTTTGGACAATCACTTGCTGCATGCTTGGTTCTGCCATTGTCCCACTTTTGGAAAATCACTTGCTGCAGGCTTGGTTCTGCCAATGTCCCGCTTTTAGACAATCACTTGCTGCAGGCTTTGTTCTGCCATTGTTCCACTTTTGGGCAATCACTTGCTGCAGACTTGGTTCTGCCATTGTTCCACTTTTGGACAATCACTGTTTTAGTAACCCTGTTATCAGAGCATATATGAGCATGGAAAGCAGCAGCATCTATTCCTACAGATAATTTAATGTAAATGTTCTTTCTTTTATTCAAACAGCATTATCAGATACAGGAAGTAACCTACTATTGTTACCTTTTTTTCTTAATGTAATTATTGTTTATATTGTTTGCTTATTTACTGTCTGACATACAAATTTGTTATATGCCTACTAACTACTATATAAATATTTTGTATTTGTTCATGTGGAGCTTTTCTCCCCAGGTCTCCACTGAAAAGGGTTTCTCATGCCCAGTCAGACTGTCCCAGTCAACAAATGCAAATAAATAAACTGAGATATCATGACATTAATTTTCAGTTAACTAACATCAAAAAATTCTATGGGCACAGTAACTTAACGAAAGGCAAAGGTTAATTAATGTCATTACCAGAATGCATGTCTAACTAATTTAAAATTGAAACTAGTGCTTCCCAGTGTAGGAATTGAAAACATTTGTATTCTTTACATCACACTGAACATGAGGTCATTTGAAGATTAAGCTCCTTAATCACACACTGTAACTCCGTATGTAACTGACCAATTAAAAAAGATGAACCCCGGGATTCATGAAGCTTGCACCAGGCACAGACGTAGCGTAGGCGGTATAATGCCAAATATGGCCGCCGAGCGATTCAGGTACGATCAAATTCCACGTGCACTACCAGCGTATGCCAGATCTGCACAGCTCTCGGCTCAGGTATGCTAATCACCCCATGCGCAGTACTGCAGCATGCAAATGAAGGTACATAGCGATTCATGAAGTGGTGTAGGCATAGCGTAAGCCTACAGAAATGTAAACCAAAAAAAATGGTTTACATATTGCCAAACAGAACATCGGAGCCATGAAAGCAGACCAGACTTATGTATTACAAAGTTAACATATGCCAATGGCTAAATATACAGCCAATGGCATAAGAAAAGATGCACAACACATAAAAAATAACATTTAATGTCATGGCCACAGTAACGCAAAGTACAACCGCAGGGCATGTGTCAAAGGAAAAAACTTCAAAGACCAATACCCGTAAGGTTCAGTTAAGGCACTTTTAATTGACTTGCCACAAGGAGACAAAAACATGCAAATACAAGGATTTGTCTAACTACTAACAGGGCCTGGTTTGGTCATGGCCGACACTTGCTGAATTACCTCAAGATGATTGTCTATCTCGTGTTTATGGTCAGGAATATACAAACAGCATTCTTCTTGGATTAAAGTGCACGTACCACCTCTCGCCACAAGGGTGAAGTCGAGAGCCATGCGGTTTTGGAGCACTACAGTTCTCATAGCATTCAGTTCATCAGTTACCAATTCGAGAGCAGAAAAAGTTGCATTGCTCCTTACTTCGAGAAGTTTTGACAGTTTTCTCAGCTCCCAGATCGATTTCACTGCTCCATATGCTGGTGATATGCCTGCACATGATATAACGCTATCACTCAAGTCCATGTGTGTCAGTCCTTTGCCTAGAGAGTGATGGTCTTTCCAACATGCATCGATTTGTCCCACTGGATTTACAGGTTTCTTGACGACTTCTCGGACATTTTGAATATTTCCACGAGTCAAAACTGCAGTGTGTCGCATGGCCGGAATCAGGTTACCCAAAAAACAACTGCCGGACCAATTCTCAGGTAACCATTTGTATGCCTTTCTGCCACACACAAAATAACAGTCCTCTGCTTTAGTAGTAACCTTGCTATGAATATACACTCGCCCTGCATGAAACATTTTTCTATCAATTGTAGACAGTTGTTTATAAAGAACAGAATTATGTTTTACTTCAAGAGTTTTGTGCATCAATCCAAGAAATGAATCATAGTTTGTATTACAATAAAGATCTACACTGTTGCCTTTAGTGTAACATTTATAAGGAACAGTCACATTGCAATTGCTCCAACCCACCTGAACGGTATCATTTTTATAAAAACACACAGTTCCCTTTTGTGGAACAGACAAGTGCAATGCTATTTTATCTTGTGCTGTAATGGTTGAGGTATCATAAACCAAGTTCTCCCAGGTCTCATTGACCCCTAGGGGGACCGTAGTCATTAATAACCCCTGTATGCTGTTGGCAAAGCTGTGCAAATCCAGCAATTTGAAACATTGAAAGTCTCAGCATACACATATTTAATTGCCTGGTAAGTGTTAATGTTTGGATGCCAGTTTATGAGTAACGCTTCATGTTTATTCAGTTCAGTCTGTGTGGCTGGGAAAAGAAAAGGCCACAACAAAAAGATTATTGTCACTAATACAGTTAACAGGATGATTATGCAATACTTCTGAGGAAAGGGTTGTTCTGCATTCCTGTTTCTTCTGGACTCTATCATTTTTGCTCTTGGCATGTAACAAGATTTTTGTCCAGTTTAAAGTTTTTAACTAATTTACAGTGCGTCAGGTGGATCCAGGAGGCACGCTCTGCAATTTTGACTGCAGTGGGTGTTGACAAAAGCACTTGATATGGACCTTCCCACTTTGGAGATGCCCAATTCTTCTTCTTAACTATCTTCAGTCAGATCCACGCTCCAGGGGGCACTGACACTTCTGACGGTCTGGTTCATTCTTTATCTGAAACAGAATTTAACTGCAACAAATGTTTAGAATTTAAAAGGTTTCGCATATACTCAGCTAATGTACTGTCAGCTTCCTGTTCTGCGGGCATGAGAGATTTCCACTGAGGTATATAGTAAGCCCTTCCAAAGAGTTTTTCAAAACGAGTCAATCCTTTTGCATTCAGAACAGTTCTCATGCTCAACAGTGCCAGGGGCAGACAGTACACCCAATTTCTCTGTGTTTCTGTTATTAATTTTCTTAGCTTACTCTTTAAAATCCCATTATGCCTCTCTACTAGCCCTGCAGATTGTGGGTGATACGCACAATGATTTTTTAGAGAAATGCCAAAATGTCTACTTAACTGCTGTATGGTCTGGTTTATGAAGTGTGTGCCGTTGTCACTGTAGATCCTTTCCAGAATACTGAATCTAGGGATGATGTCTTTAACAAGAACTTTGGCCACAGTCGTAGCGTCTGGATTTTTAGTCGGAAAGGCTTCCACCCATCTGGGAAACATATCTACAATGACAAGACAATACTTCTTATTTTCACATTTATTCAACTCTATGAAATCCATACAGATAGTATGAAACGGATACGGTGGTGTAGGGAAACTCCCTTGCTTGGGCTTTAACTCCCCTTGTGCATGATGTTTATTACAGATGTGGCATAACGAACAAAATTTTTTAGAGTAGTACCATCCCCCCTGTTGAGACATGGCACTGCCCATGGCTCAACAAAGCTGCATATCTAAACAAATTAGATGGCAATATCGGTTTTCTTTCTTTAGAGATGTACAGCCCCTTTTCGATAATTGCTCCTCGTTTTACCCATCTTTGTTTTTCAACTTGCATAGTAAGTGTCTGCATTGTCTTTAACATTTCTAAGTCTAAAATCTCAGAGGGTTGTAGTTCCTCATTCAAAAGAAATACTTCTGAAGCTGCCTGCTTTGCAGCTGTATCAGCTCTCGCATTACCTTTTGAAATCCTGTCCTGTTGCTTGGTATGAGCTGTGCATTTACAAATAGCTACTTTTTGAGGTAACTGAATAGATTCTAAAAGATCTAAAATAAACTGTGCATGATTGATTGGTTTGCCAGTAGATGTTATCATTCCTCGATTTTTCCACTGTTGAACAAAAACATGTACAGTAGAAAAAGCATGCTGGCTGTCAGTAAAAATGTTCACACATTTACCTTTTGCTAAGGTGCATGCCCATGTCAAGGCAATCAATTCTGCTGCCTGTGCAGATAAACTATGTGGTAAAGATTTCGCTTCTATAATGTCTGTGTCAGAAACTACTGCATATCCTACTAGGTTCTGTCCTGCAGAACCCCTTTTGCATGAGCCGTCCACATAGCATGTCACCTCGGCATCATCCAAGGGAACATCCGGAAGATCTTTTCTAGGCAGTGTCATTTGCTCAATCACCTGCAGGCAGCTGTGTGGTGTGCCATCTGCAAGGGTTGGGAGCAAGGTAGAAGGGTTCAAAGTCGTACATCGTTCAATTGTCATATGAGGTTGGCTCAACAATATAGTCATACAGGAAAGATGCCTAGCAGGGGAAAGATATGCTACCTTCTCTTGTAGTAAAATAATCGCGACTGCATGAGGCAATCTCAATGTGAGAGGGTGGAACAACACTACTGAGGCCGAAGCCTGTACTGCCATTGCAGCTGCAACTACTGCTTGTATACAGTGAGGTAAAGACCGTGCCACTGGGTCCAGTTGTGATGAATAATAAGCAATAGGGCATTGCTTGTCCCCATGTATTAACACTGATGTCATATAACCTTGCTTACAATCTACAGTTTGGAAAAAACGTTTATGATAGTTTGGTAATCCCAAAACTAATGAGGACGTTATTAACTATTTCAGTTTGCAGAAAGCAGATTCTGCTTCTGGTGTCCATTGTAATAAATCCTGTGCTGCCATAGGCTTTTTATAAATCAGGTTAGTCAACGGTGCAGATTCCAAGGCATAGTTTGGAATCCAACTCCGACAAAAATTAGTCGTACCCAGGAAGGACATAATTTCCTTCTTGGTAGTGAGTTTTGGTGCTTGCAAAATCGCTATTTTTCTGTCCTCATCTAATGTCCTACCTTGCTTGGATATTACATATCCTAGGTATTTAACTTGTTTTTTCCAAAGCTGCAGTTTATTTTTGTTTACTTTATGTCCCTCAGTGGCTAAAAATTGTAATAGCGCTATGGTATCCTCTTTACAATCTTGCTGGGTGGGGGACGCCAGCAGGATATCTTCAACATAAAGCAAAATTTGACTACCTCTTGGTGGGGTAAATCCCGCCAAGTTGCTTGCCATTTCTTGTGAGAATATTGTTGGACTTTCACAATACCCCTGTGGTAGTCACATATATGTATAACTTTTTCCCTGAAATGTGAATGCAAACCAATGCTGACTGTCAGGGTGTATCGGTATCGAAAAGAACGCATTGCTGATATCTACCACAGAAAAATATTTTTGTTGAGGTTTTAAGTCATTCAACAGGGTGTGTGGGTCTGGTACCATAGGTGCCCTTGGTATTACTATGTCATTTACAGCTTGTAAATCTTGGACCATACACCACTCTCCATTCGCTTTCTTAACAGGAAATAAGGGTGTGTTACATGGTGAATCAGGAGATTCCACCAGCACCCCTTCCTTAAGTAAAGCTGCTATAATAGGTTTGATTCCTACCTCTGCATCTTTTTTTAAGGGATACTGTCTTTTTTGTGGTCTAAATGCAGACTTTGGCATGATAGTAACTGGTCCCGCTGTACGAATAAGTCCTACATCTGATTTTCCTGTTGACCAGAGAGTTTCTGGTATATTCTGTAAGCATTCTCTTCCTCCTTCAATAGGAGTGCTAATCAGCTGTCCTTGCTAGACTGCAAGTGTACAGCTGGGTGGGTCTGAGTTATCCAATTCAACTTCTGCATTTGTATTCCCTGTTCTGACAGTTCTAACTCTGTCTGTTTCTCCCATCTTGTGACTTTTTCTCCCAAGTCTACCTATTTCACATTTTTGTCCTTAGTTAAGCTAACATGTGGTAACCGATTCTATTTGTAAAGTGCAAAGAACTCCTGGGGCAATGAACAACTGACTACACTGTTCCCTTCTGTGTCCCAGTACAGATTACGTAATATCAATCTGTTTGCATGATTTCTAAACAATTCTTGCTCATATTCCTTATCAGGTCCTGATGTGTTACAATAATACAGAGTACAGTGCAACAAATGTTGTCTATCATTGTCAAGGGAGGGGAACTTGCTGATGGCTACATTCATCAACTCCTCGGTCACCGCCCCTGGACCAGTCATAACCAAGTCCTGGCTGTACCAATAAATCATTTCACCCTCCGATTGCACTGCAAAGGTATCAATTTGTCGCTGTGCTTCCATACTCTGCATAGTCGGAACTACTGCTATACCAAATAGCTGCATAAGGTCTCTGCCCAAGAGGTTTACTGGGCATTTTGCAAAAACAAGAATTTTGCTTTTCTGGGTCAATCCTGAAACAGGATCAGTTATCACAATCTTATGGGAGAGGGGCTCCCGATACAGCTGTCCATTAGCTGCTTTCACTAATATGTAATCAGGTGACTCTGAATTCTCTGGAAGTTTGGAGGGATGTATCAGGGTCCGTGATGCCCCTGAGTCACACAAGAATCTGACTTCCCTCCCTTCTACCAGGAGTGTAACTTCTGGTTTCGTGTCTGCTAAATAGAGCTCTAAGCTCAATAAAGCCAAATCCAATATTTCATTTTCTTCACTATCCGTGACTTCTTGCACTTCCTCTATTTCTTCTGTCACATTCTCTACTCCCTCTATCACATACTCATTTGTCCCTTCTCTGCTATCCCCTTCTAGTGATTCCTGACTATCATATAGTCAGTCCTCACCCTCCTTATCTTCCATGGTTGCTTTCTTGTTTTTCTTGCAATCCCTTGCCAAGTGTCCCTTCTTACCGCATTTAAAACATTCACCCCTTTTCATTCGCCCTTCAAAGTCCTCTGATCGCTGATCAGATTGTTTGTTTCCCTGGGCATTTCTCTTGTCCTTTTTCCTGGACCGTACTACATATATTTCTGCTCCATCTTCTACAGAAAATACTTGGGCTTTCTTTTTCTTTTTGCTATTAAAATGCCTTTCGGCATGCCTAGCATATTCAAGTAATGACTGTAACCTGCTTGTACGATGATCTACCATGTGCTTTGTAATAAAGCTGCTTATAGGTGCAATACTGCCTTTCAAAAATGCATTCTTTAACTGCTGCTCATATGGGGAATCGTGTGTCTGATCTTCAGGAACCTGCATTCCACAATGGTTATTAAAACATTCTAATAGTCTGGCATAATATCGGTCAATAGCTTCACCTTCCTGTTGGATGCAATGATTAATGCAAGTCCAGTCTGCCCTAGGCTTCCATTTCTCAGAGATGCGGTCTGTAAGACCTTTCACTCTGTTGTCTAATTCTGCGCTGCTATGTGGGAGGGGCCTGAGCGTAGCGTCACGGGGATTCCAGTCGCCACTAATCATGTGCCAATCTGGTCCCACAATTTGTCTGACTACTTTTTCTACCTCTTCTCCGTTTAAATTATAACTTAGCCTCATTCCTTGCAAATCTTCTAAGAACTTTCTAAAATTAACTTTTGGATGGGGAATTCCCTCAATGGCTTTCTGGATGTCTTCCGGAGTCCAGGGTCTATACACTAGAATAGTTGGGTCCTGACCTTCTTGCCCTGCCTGAGGATTAGGCACTTCTATAAGTGGGCATATTTCTTCTTCACTCATAAATAGTGAATTTCTACCCATTTGATATAACTTAATGTCCCCTTTTGAGTTTCCTGCCTGTGTTCAAGACCTGGTCTCGACGGGATCTCTAATAAATGGTTTCGCTTTTGTAGTGTCTCTACTTACAGTGACAGCAGGATATCGCAGGGGTGGACTAACTTGTTCACTTGCCTCATATTCTGGTAAGGGAGGCGGAGGGGCCGACGCTATTACTAAGTTATTGTCCTCCTTACCTAAAAACATTGCTTTTGAATTATTTCTCTTTTGTTCCCTTCGGTTTTCTTCCTCAATCCACCTGTGTGCCTGAGGAATTCCTAATTGACGTTGCTTTTTTACTCGACCTCTAGAATCGGTTTTAAGCTGTTTGACAAGTTTGACAAGTGAGGATTTTTCTAATTTACCATCAAATTCATACTTATTAACCCATTTTGCATAGTATTTAATATTATTAGCACACTCTGACTGCATGTATTTAGCGTCTTCGGTTAACGGCAGATTTTGGGACCTTTTTGTACAATTATTACCCATTTTGTTCTACCCTTTCAATCATTATGTAACTCCTTATTTTTAACGTGGTACCACAGATGTTTTTATAGTCTCTTCAGAATGACTGCCTACCTGCTCTGTTTCCCTGATCTATGACAAGACAGTAATCTTTCTGTCCCTGACTTATAAACAAAGTCTTAATAGAACAAATACAAATCTAGTCCCTGATCTAAAACAGAAAAAGAAGGCAGATTCACCTTACCTGAGCCTTCGTGATTGATCACCTGGTTCGAGTAAACCCATCCTTCAGTCGCAGATCAGAAAGTGGCTGGCCTCTTTTGTACGACAATTCAGTTGGAGGGCTTTTCAAATAAGAAGAACCGATGTGGTTTCTTCCCCATACGGTTTCAAGCCACCTGGCCTGTCTGATCCGAGGCGAAGTGAGGATTTTCAGTCCGAAGGACCAATCTATCAAAGGAAAAAAACTTCAAAGACCAATACACGTAAGGTTCAGTTAAGGCACTTTTAATTGACTGGCTGCAAGGAGACAAAAACATGCAAATACAAGGATTTGTCGAACTACTAACAGGAAGTATGCTTATTCTTATACTATTTTACAAGACATGGCCTTCTAAGCTGACGTAATCAAACACAACTTTTAGCATTGTTCTACAGCAGATGTTGCTCAGATTTTCTGCTGACATGACTAGATTTGTGAGAAACATTTGAGAAAAACAACCTGGCCTTGGTGACCATTAATCCGTTTACAAGCATCTATTGTACAGTGTTACATTTCAAGGTACTTTTCTAACTCAGATACAAGCAAATGCTGATTGCGGTTCATATTTTCAAGCAGGCTTTGTACTAATTATCTGTAACTTCTACAGCTGTGTATTTTCTCACAGCACAGCGGAACCTCTTGTCTAAGTTTCATACAAGTAGTATTGTTCTATTCATTATTTTCCTAACGCAAGCAGAAATCACCTGCTTCTCAGTAAATTTCCAAGGCACAAGCAAGATTTTAGCTAACAATACAAGGTCAGAAAGCAACTGCAGTTTGTACAGATTTATGCAGTATGAAATAGAATAAATGTGTTAACCCTTTTCAAGCTCTAAATGCACTAAGCATATTGCTAATACGCACATTAATACATATTTTTCTAACAGCATGTGTGCGCAAACGGGAACACAAGGAAAATATATACAAATGTCATAAAATTGCAACATAACACAAATCATGATTTCACCATAATAGTCAATGGCATGCATGCTACACCACAACCAAGCTGCAAGGGTTGCTAAGGGTCTGTGACAGTGTTCGGCGTGGTAACTATGAATTAGTAGTCAATGTCATGCAAATGAGGCAAGTAATAGTGAATCACAAACGTCCCGCCGGCCTAAGGATGTACCATACGGCGCAGCGCTAAAACACCGAGGAGTGGTCTGGAGGAATACATGACATCAGCAGTGGGGTGTGCCACCGTAGCTGTAAGCACATTGGAGCAATGCAAATCCGGGCTGCTCGTTGCTAAGCAAAGCCGCAGGATAGGGGTGTGGATGTAGGTATAGCTTTGCTTAGCTGAGAGCATACATGGTGCCCGAAAGCGCATGTGTACGTGGATGAAAATGTGCCCGAAACCCGGTAAGCGGACGCAGGCGCCATGCACCACAGCTCAAAAAGGAGGTTTAGGGGAAGACAATAAGGAAATGCCGCAGTAGGGTGATTGGAGTACAACTGAGCAATTAACACCTATTAACTCACAGTGGGCCATTGATGGCAGCTAACAAGGCTGCTAGCAGCAACCTGCAGAACAGGATAGGGAAGGTGTCAGATTGCAAAGAAAAGAGAACTGTAACCACAGAGCAAAGCAAACCTGCAGTAGATCGGCTCCAGAACATATTTCGCAAGACAATCCTGGTTTGGGAAAGTACAAAACAAGAAAGCAGGCTGCTGGATGCATGCCAGACAATGGGAGGGGAATCGTTAAGAAAAGTTAAGGCAAGGGCAAGAGGTAATCCATGACAGCTAAATGTAATTCAACACCAAAGGCACCACAATAGCAGTACCTGTGGTAACACACATAAGATACCCTGCAGCTCTGATTGTACATACACACCCTATGACATCATCAGTGTTCAAAACACAATAGTATAAAGTGTGAAGGCACCTCACACACACTTGTGTATTTCCAAACACTGCACCATCGGTGTAGACAGATGGGGAACTTTTACAATGTACTTGTTGGGAGCTGCCATAGCTGTGATTCATCACCATGTGTTGGAGACTGAAGGTGTTGTGGAGGATGATGCTGACAACCACCTCAGGCCCCGGAGGAGAAGAAGAGTGTACAGACCAAGGGTAACCTACCAGGGGCTACATGATCTGGAGATAGTAGTGCATTACAGGGTGGACAGGGACATCATACAGCAAATAGTTGAGCTGTGCCGGCCACGCCTGAGATCCAGAAACAAAAGAGGGGAACCCATCCCAGTGGACACGAAGGTATGTGTAAGATTGAGAATACTAGCCACAGTTACCTTTCAAAGGCCAACTGGAAATATCATGGGGATCTCACAGGCATCAGCATCCAGGGTACTCCACCAGTTCCTGGATGCCATGTTACCACATGCCAATGAGCATATATACTTTCCCCGAACTCAGGAGGACTTGGCCAGCAATATGCGCCTCTTCCACCAGGTGGCACACTACCCGGAGGTACTGGGTGCAATAGACTGCATGCACATACATATCAAGTCACCACCCGGTGAGCATGGTAGGCGCTACATAAGCCGCAAGGGATACCACTCCATCAACTACCAGGTCGTGTGCAATGCCCAGGGCATTATCACGGATGTGTGTGCTGGCAGCCCTGGAAGCAGCCATGACTCCCACATCTGGCATGCCTCACAGCTGTATCAGGTATTTGTCAGGGGGGACATCCCATACGGCCACTTTGTGGGGGATGCTGGCTATGCACTGGGGCCATGGATGATGACTCCCATCAGAAATGCACACACACCCATGCAAGAATGCCATAATGAGGCACACGCACAAACCAGAATCATCATAGAGCGTGTGTTTGGGATGCTGAAATCACGGTTCCATTGCTTGGACATATCTGGTGGAGCCTTGCAGTACTCTCTAGGCAGGTGTGCCCACATCCTTATAGTATGTGCCATGCTACATAATATGATCCTGCGGAAACAGCTGCAGCAGGGACATAATGGTGAAGGCCCTCACAGCCCACCGCAATTGCCAAGGCCATCACAGGCACAGAGGGATTCAGACCACAAACACCCTGTGCCAGCCCCAGTAGGCAGATGGAGGCATGCCCAATATACCCATGCTTTGGCAAAGAGGGAACGTATAGCACATACACTGACAGTGTAGGCCCCTATGGACTGACACACTTCTCCACCTGCACACACAGTAAAATGGATGGCACACACACACGACCACCTGTAAATTGTAATGTATAGGTGGCCTACTGTGTGAATCCTACATAGGCAGCCCTCAACTATTGCACACGCAACAGCTGTTGGAACAAGGAAAGTCAACACCTGAACAGTAAACGAAGCTAACAGCATATGTTGACACTGTATGTATAGGTTCCTAGGTACATCGGTAGGTACATGCCTGATTGTCAGAGGCCATTCATCAGCCTAGGCAAAATGTGTCTGCTGTCGCCACCCCATCGATTAACTAACTGTCACCCCAGCATTCTCCAGTTATGGTTGTGTCAAGGTGTAGCACATTACAGTGTGTGGCTCACTGTGACATAGATTCCCAATGCTGGAGCACATCCATTAAACATCACTTGGACATACCATTAACAGGTATCATCCATATGTAAACTAGCTGAGTTACACATTTGATTGCAGTATGGAGGAACAGCTGTAGTACAGTCCACATACAAAGCACCATAACACTTGTACAAATCCCAGATGACCAAGTGGTAAAGCCACTGACTGTGTGGTGCATGTTGCCGGTTCCACGTCCTACAAGGTCTGTTATGTAATCCTGATGGCACGAATAATGGATGTTGGATGCAGGTCATTAGAGCATGTTTAAGCACATATTAGCAGGTTTATGCAGTGGCAAGTGATGGTAAGCGTAGTTTAAACATGACTACACGGATATGCGCAAAACAGGTCTAAGCTTTGCTGAATTTCGCACAGATCACGGTCAAAGATATCCAGAACAGGTGAAACCAGTATTATTCACCCTTGTACTAATAGTGCCTGCTCTGAGAGGTAAAACAACCACTGCCAGGAGTAGAACACACAACCATGTACACAATCACCTACCACTAAGCTACCCGAGATGTACCAACGGCAGGTGTGTATTGTGACAGGTTAAAACACAAAAGGGCGTAGATCAGGAAACATTATACACCGCCATGTACCCAACGAAAGGTGTGTTCACTGTCTCTCTCTCTCTCTCTATATATATATATATATATATATATATATATATATATATATATATATAAAATAGTGATAGAAAGGGTGATAGAGAGATGTATGTCGATATATATGGATATACATATATCTGCTAATATATAGATATGTTAACGACATGTACACAACCATGGAGGTACAAATAAATAGGATACTGGCAACTACTGAATGCTTTACATACTGACACATGCAATCACGAGGCTTAAAGACCGAAAGACCACAGTACCGGAACACTAGAACCACGAGTAATATTATCACGATGTTAAGGGACATTTAGTTATTGCTGCTGGTGCTGTGGTCCAGGTAGGTACTGTGTTTAAGTGTGTTTCTGATTGCTGTAGTGTGTGTAAGTGTGTGTTGAGAGTGCGGTGTGTGTTTCCGTGGGACTGTAATGTGTGTGTGTGTGTGTTTGCATCATGTGTCTGTTCGTGCTAACTCGGAGGTAGATTATTACAGTAGGTGTGGTCATAGCCGGCCTTAGGCATAAGGTTACCACCTGTCCCACTTTGAGAGGGACAGTACCTCTTTGGGCAGTTGTGTCCTGACAAAAAATATTAAAAAGGGCAAATGTCCTGAGATTGTAGGACATAATTATGTCCCATATATTATGTAATAGTTGCATTAAATAAATATCTAATAATTAAATAAGTATCTAAAATAAGTAAATGTTACAAGAAACATAATAAGCAACTAAAGTGCTACACGAATAAAGTTTTATTTAGGACAAAAGTAAGTTGTATCCTTTGTACTGACCGTGGGTATGTGTCGGCCTCTAAACCCCGATGTGTGTCCTGCAAATGTCCCACTATGGCCATTTGTAAAGGTGGCAACCCAAGCCAAAGAGATTCAGTCACCAACACAACTGCAATGAGTGCAAATATCTGTGACAGAAATACATGAGACAGCTTTCATGTAGCAACATTTCATTACATATTGATGTATTTCCGGAGGGATTGAAGGATCAGCATCACCTGCATGCTATATAGGAACCAATTAACAATGGCTTAATGAATAAGCCTGCAATAACCATAGTATTAGTCTACTAAATGATAGGTCTTCAATTAGGGAAGGAGCCCCCACACACATATGGAATATGTATAAATGCAGTCCCCACAAACCTTTATCTGCTATGTACACCCACCTACATCTCCCCCACACCCAAAACAATTGCAATACAGACTGTAATAACATCACAAACATCCACTCACTCAATGACATCTGCAGAAGTGTTAACATACCTTGTGAGAGACACACTTGTAATGGCGCCATGTGAAATCGTTGCTGTTGTACAATGGAACAGACGCCAATGTTACAGGTTTTATTTGCAATAGTCTCGTATCAGATGGTTGAGATAACAGCTACACTCACATGTAGAACTACATACTCTAGCCATCACACACAATCCATGGGGGACATGAATTCAAAATATCTGTGTCTCTCCATATAGCAGTTGCAATTCATCACAATAAAACACATCCAGGCCATCTTCCTCGAAGGTAGGGCAAACGGACAACGCCCAAGTGGAGTATTCAATTATACCCCACTGTTGCCATGTAATTGGCTAATGGAGTAGCTGCACAGCTGATGTGCATGTAATAATTTACTCCGGAACACCAATTGGTGGCAGGATACCACATGTTACAGGTATCTACGTATAAAATGATGGCTTGCCATACATTCAAACCATGTGCTCATACCATAGAACCGTTTAAACAGGAAAGGAGTAACACAGATATTTTCATAAACTCGGACCACTAAGAAGGTATGTAGAACACTCAGTATGTTAGTGTATGTAGTGCCTGTTCTGTATTAATGAAAGTGTATGCAATGCATACAGTGGGAAAAGGTATTATGTAGTGATGTCTTGTTAAGCATAGTAACACTTGTAGAAATTGTGTGTACTGCTGTGGGCCACAAGGTGAACACCTCATACACCACAAAGGATACTACATAAGAGCTTTAAACATAACAATTCCACTCCTGCCGCTGTCAGTGGTAGGGTTTGTCCAACAAGTACGTGCCATAACAGGGGACAGTATATGTTGATATACTGTAACAGTAGGCATATGTATGGGCGTATAACGAGAATAGCATGCCTAAGGCTGCTGTGCAATTATGCTTTGCATTATGGGATATTGTTTCAAAAATGTGAAATGTACAGTATTGTAGGTAGCTATGTCAGATATTTTACATAGCATTACTGTTATATTATGCAAACATAAGGTATGTCTATTGGCATGTACAATACACAATAACAGGATACATATGGCTTGTAGTCACCAGACAGTGTAACTGCATGATAGCTAATTGAAATGGAAGAGCTACTCAATTATCCATGCACAAAGGACATGTAATAGCTTCATAGGTTCATAGTTAGGTACTATGCTGTCTGGCCAAGTCCATTTGTAAGCCCAACTACAGTGTTTTCACTGGCGGCACCTCCCTAGGTTAGTGTCCTGTGCCTGTGAACAGCAAAGCCATTTGTTTCCTGCACCTGCGTACAGTACAGCCACTGCAGTGATCCCTGGCATACATGTCTGTCTCCCATCCACCCATCGAGGTATCTCATGAAGAGTGCCAGTGAGGGTCCCTGTCTGATGTACATAGGAATCATGTTCCAAAGCATGGTGAGTGTCTGGTTCAGGAATGTATCCCTCCAGCACGTCCTACTCATCGTTGCGTTTGGGTACATATCCCAGAGCATGTTGCTCTCAGTGGATTTTGCTTATGTTGCTTATGTGGAACATATCCATCAAGATTGTTGTGGACATGGGCCTTGTATGTTCAGCAGAGGTCACCTCTGAGTATGCAGTATGCAAATGAGTACAGTTGGGGTTTCTGTAGTTGTGCTGCATACGTCATCCTTCAGAGGTCAGTAATCCTGCTGGTGTGTTAATGTTGTGGTATTTAAAGCCGTTGCTGTTCCGTAAGGTACACCCCAAATGGGGTGTTATACCCTTGAACGTGTTTCATAACTCAGGAGTATAGAGGTACAATGGCTGCCTTTGTTCCGGCTACAAACCCATTACAGATTAGGGTGGCCACGTAGAAGGATATCCATGCCACCTTGGCAATATGGTTATCAAAGGAGTGGGTGCTATCTATGTGTGTACTAAGATCCCTTATAATGTCTTATGTATGTAGGGGACTACCACCTATGTGATAGTCAGTGGGTGATTGGTGCAATCCAAAGGGGATGTCTATGCACCTTGTGGCATGCAGCTTGAGGCCATGTTATCGACAACAGGTATCCGTCGCAGTGACACCCTTATGCAGGGTGTCTGTATCAGCTGGTGAATCAATCATGGCTCCTAGTTTGCAGTCGTCTGGAAACCTATTCAGGGAAAGTCCTTCTGTGCTAGCCTGTACCTCAGGGAAGCATATACCGAACATGAGGGGCCCTATGACCGAGGACTGGGGTACGCCAATTGTAACTGATGTACAGTAGGAACTACGGTATGCTACCCTCACTGTGTGTGTCATGGCCATGAGCCACTTTACATAACATCTCGAGACGCAGGGGTCGATGTGCAGGTGGATGTGTATATTGACAATACCAGAATGGGGAACGGTGTTGAAAGCCAATGAGAGGACAAGGTAGGCTGTGTGGACCTCCTTACTATCATCTACTACCTTGGTAACTATCTCAAAGGACTCCACCAGGTGTAGGAGCCATGGTCTGGCCCTAACAAATCCAACCTGGGTGGTATCAAAGTTTGGAGGCCACCAATGTCTCTGTGAATGACTTCCATGATGATGTGCTCCATAGCCTTGCAGAACAGTCTAGTCAGGCATATAGGGCAATAGTTCCTCTGGTCCATTGTGGCGCCACCTTTGTGGAGTGTGATAACTGTTGCTGTGTGCCATTCAGGGGCCACAATGCCTGATACAAGGCTATTAGTGAATTTGGTGCCCAAGTGGGGAGCCATGTCATTTTGAGGCTTGTGTAAATCGCAGCCTGGGATGTTGGACGGTCACATGGAGTCTGTGTTCCAGGCTTTAGAGAGTGCAGGTTTGAACTGCGTAGTTGTGACCGCAGGGACTCTGCATTGTTCCTGTATAGATTTGGGCCCTTTAGGGTGTGAGAGGGGTGTAAAGTTAACATTGACCCTATCTGCCAGGATGTTGCCAACATCAGTTGGTTCTGTAATGCTCCTGCCTAACCGTTGTATGTCAGACAGATGTGGGTATTGCCATAGAGAGTAGTGACATACCTCCATAACGCTTTCTGGTAGTCCTTGGAATGTGTCACAGTAATGTTTATGTAGCTAGCTTTGGAGGATGTGATAAGGGATCTCAGATTCCTACTGAGGCTGACCAGGGAGCTACCCCACCCATGGGATTGTACTCTACTTTGCAACAGTCTCCTCCTTCTGTTGTACATTATGTCCATGGCAGTGGACCCCCAGAGTGGCATCCGTTATCTGGTGGGTACCATCATGGCTCTGTTTGGGATAGCATGATCCATGCAGTCGTGTAAGTGCTAATGAAGTGCAGTTGTGTATGTTTCAGCTTTTGTAACTATATTGTCCATCTGCACGTGTGTCATGACGTTTACTACTGCTGTCATAAGAAGCCTGAAGTTGGCTTTGTAGAAATATTGCACTGTGTTTTCCGTGAAGGGTGTGGTGCCGGGATGTGGATAACAAGGGTGATTAGCATACGTTCGGAACTGACCAATGAGGGGATAACCCCAGGTGTAGAACACCAGTCACACATGTTGGTAATGTCCAGGTCTAGGATAGTGTTGGCCTTGGTGGTGATGTGTATAGGTTGATCCAGCCGATTGGAGGTTATGAATCCCAGAAAGTGTTGGCCTAATGTGTCAGTACATGAGTAGGTATCCCAGTTAAGTGTGGGGTAGTGTCAGTCTCACATCAGTAGTTCCTGTTTGAACCCTACTTTCCAGTACACCAAGAAATGAGGGCCATTAACCGTGGGGTATGGTGTGGAATACGTAGCAAGCTACAATTTGTATAGCAGTTCTGGCCACAGTTAGTTGCACTTGGATTACCTCTGATGCATTCTGCTAAGCAACCAGCCTGGAGGTGTGTACATCCTTGTGAAATATGGACACACCTCTGCCGTGGGTGTTCCGGTCCTGGTTACATAACTGAAAGGTGTGGTCTGCGTAATAACCTGTCAGTGCAGGGGTGCTCTCCGGAGCCTAGAAGCAGGTCCCAGTCACTGCAGAGATATCAAAGTGGTCCATTATAAGGCGTGCCTCAACTGAGTGCATTTGAGATGAAGATGTCAAGCATTGAGTAACATTACCCTCAGGTTTTGCTTGCCTGTTCCTGTTCTGGTGGTGAATATGTTATTTGAAATGTGTCTAAAACAAGCAGTATAGGAGCAGCAAGAGCCTTAGATGTTATCCATAATCCCAGGGCTGACAGGTGCAGGTCATCTGTGCCAAAGCATCGTGTTTTGTCGACCATGTCATTCAAAGCAGACAGATACTGGATACCCTTGGAATGACACCAGAAGCATAGGCAACTGTTGAAGTGAATAATTCAGTCACTGTACTGTGGTATCAGTCTGGACGAATGCAGAATGCTTCTCAGGGCTTGGGCGATACCTGCCTGGCCTACAAGATCGGAGAGCTATTGCATGTCCCTGTACATGTAGTCCAGGAAGTTACATCTCAGGGCATTCAAACTAACATGGAGAATGACAGTCATATTGTACCTGTTGAGGAGTGACCTGAGTGCATAGGTTATGTTGCAGATCCTGTTACCCGACAGCCAGATGAAAGTGATTATCGCCTTGTGTAGCCTGCTGAGTGGGACATCAGTGTGACCGCCTACAGAGTCACCTATGACTAGTGTGTTGGGTATGTTATAACACCCTATTGGCTGTAGTTGATGGGCACACATGAGTCTGTGGGCTATAAGTAATTGGTGTTGTGTTTGGTGATGGGGGCTGCCTCTGTTGCCTACACAGATTAGTATGGAGAAGCTCCACAAATGTTGTAGTCTTACTATGTGTGGCCTGTGGTGGTGGAGATCTAGTTAGACTATGTGATGAGTGGGGTGTGGTGCAAACGTTTAACATCCCCACATGATTGTCAGGTTCAGTCTGGGTTGGAGAGAGCATTACCTCCAGCATGGCTACATATGTGCATCTCCCACAGGCTGTAGTGTCATATGTTAGGAGGTGAGCATTGACCGTGTACATGAGACAATTGCTATATTGCCTCATGTTGCCCATATTCATCATATAGACAAGCAATAACACTGGTAATTGACACTTGGACATGCATGTATATTCAACCATTTCTCACAAGATATGTGAGGTAAGTGTGTACAACAGCTGTTGTACTGTAAGCAAGCTGGAAATGTAAGGACAAGCACTGTTTACCTGTAGGAAATGATTAGGATTGAGTATTATAGTAATTAGTAGCTCATGAAGTGCTTACATGTTCTGAACAAGTGCTGAGCATGAATAAGCAATACAGATAGGGTGTTGGATAACATAAACTCACTGCCCCCCCAATAGGTACACAATCACATATCCATGAACACCATAGAGCCCCTGTAACCATAACTATGATGGTACAAGGTGCACTCAGGCTGCATGGGACCTGTCCACATCCCTGGTCGTATAATACACATATGGCAAAACAGTTTGCTCTACACATACACTTCCATGTAAAACATAGGTTCATGTCAGTCTGTAAAAACACTGAATGGAGCACACCAACAGTTATCAAAACCCACAAAGTGGAGATGCCATTCATAATGGGAGGCACTGCACTATTACCCTGCTGAGTATGGTCTGAAAGTCCATGAACCTTAATCAATGTAGATGTTGTTAGCAGTACAGATGTAGATGACAGTACAGATGAATTCACACTGCATAGCATACCTGTGACAGGTCATAGGACATCATCACCCATACTGTGTTCCACCTACACTCAGTATACTAGATGTACCTTTGTATGTCACAGGAGTGTTCTACCAGTGGCCTGTTGACAGACGCAGCACTACAAAAGGTGTCTGAGTGACATGTGCATATCACACCAGTGGCAGCTGCAGTAAAACGGGGTTAATGTTTTGTACTCCCCCATCATTGTAGCCCATACCACACAGACAAATGGGAGGTATCTGCGTATGTAAGTATGTGAATGACCATGACCTAGGAGCAATAGCTGACTCAGTGTTGTGGACAACATACAGAATGGACTTTGTGGGTGAGGTGCATGACATATGTGCACAATCTGACAGCTGCTTATTGCATTGTCACCGCTAGGTTAATAACCCTGTACCCATTAACTACCACCTAGGCAGCGGTCAACATTATGGACACTGTGTGTAAGGGATGATGCTGTGCAGTTTACCTCCCTGAGCTAGTGACATCACCAGGCCTATTAGGTAGTCATAAGAGGCAACCCAAGTCATGACAGGGTGCCATCCATGAGCATGGAGATAATTGGACAGCCATACTCAGCACTCAAGTGACCAATATCGGATCACATATCACCTTTAAGGGGTATTGGCCATGCTTGGATGGGTGACACCAGCTTTCACAATCCTCATCTCCACTATGCAGCATGCTGCCTACCCTGCATAAAGACACGTGCAACACTGTGATGTTGGACATGCTACATGTACATATCCTGATCTGAAAGACATACGTCATAGACAGCCACCTTCCTAGTACAAGGATCGACACATGCTGGACAGATCCCTGTGCCATACATGTTACATACTCCTGCCATACCATGCAACCCTGTCCAGAAAAGCTGCACATGTCATCTCTGTCATACATGGTGCAATGACCACATGGTAGATGTATCATTAACTGTCTGGATCAGTAATGTCGCACTGATTCACCTGTCGGCGGGAACATGGCTGTCGGATACAGCTAGAAAACCTTACATCCTATGCCCATACATGGCCCAGGGCATACACACTACTACATGACCTTGGCCGTACATGCTATAGTTGATAACCATCCCTGCGAATACCATCCGGCTAGCCATTGTCCCATGTGTATCACATGTGCAACACAGGCGATACGTGGCAGGATGTTGAACTGCTGTACAGTGCCATGTAGATTTATATGGCAAAACACATACATGTAAAAGTTTCCGTGCACATGTCTGCATTGTCACTGCTCATGTCCGTTAAGGCAGTGTATGTGATGATATGTGACATATACACAGCATCAAGGTCAACAGCATTAATGTGGACACATCCAGGCATGTGTTGATAGGTAAGAACACCAGTACAGGCAAACAGACATGCCCACATCAAGACAGCATTCACATGGAGTATGAGCAATGTAATGAGGTGACATACATATATGGTGATAATATCCAGTCCCCATCAGGTGTTACATGTGTGTGACATAAACATGTCAGTCGTGTCAGTGTCATGACAATTTGCATAGATAACTGTTCATATGTACTAAATGTAATACACATGTATGTGCAGCTGTATCTCTGTGCATCTCTGAGATGCTGTGACCTGTCTCCATCATTATGTCTTTCAGATAATGCCTCAATCACGACTGCCAGCATATAGCCGCTTGGAGGATGATGCCTTCATACCATACCTCCAGGATATCTATGAGGTATTGTTCAGCCATGTGCCACAGCATGCCCAACAGCATGAAGACCTGTGGCAGGAACTTCGCAGGAGGATTAATGATGTGGGTGGCCATAACCACACCTACCAGCAGGTGTGCAGACACTGCACGGACCTGATCCGACATGCGAAACAGCATGCCAATGCAATCACCAGGGAACAAGGTAGAACAGGTGGTGGGCCACCAACCCAGCCCCCGCTCACACCTACCGAGGAGCTACTGGCCAGCCTGGGGACCCCATCAGAACAGCATCCACAAACTCTAGCTGCCATCGTGGAGGTGGGTGTCTCCCAACCACCGAGCCTGGAGTTGCCTGGTAAGTCATTACTGCACATATAACTATTATATCCCATTTAGTTGCATGTGTCACTGTATAATATGTAATGTAACATCACATGCAAGGTATGTTTACACACATGTCACATACTATAGTATGCTACCCTGTGTATGCACACATGTGCATACTCCATAGTATATGCTATTGTACTGGCAAATGTGTTAACATGCACAGTGCACCCAGTAGCTGTCATACAGTCCATGGATAATGATCAAACTTCTGTGTCACCCCTATACAGGCACCTCTGGTATGCCACAGAGACAGCAGGCCGTTGCAGGTGAGACAGTTATCAATATCAGGCATGTGAATGCACAGATCTATTCGCCATGTGGCCAGTTAACACATGTACACATAATGTATGGTCCAGTCACGATATACAGGTCGCATCTTTCATCAATCACACTGGCTACCCATGTGCAATATACACAAACTAAATGAAACACCGACATGAAACCACAGTAACTGTCATTGCTAGATGTGTGGACAGCTGTGCATACAATGGTCGAGGTGTTGTTCAATGTAGGAATATGTACTATACATCAGAACAACACGTGGGATACGCAAACAGTACTACACAGTGAGCTGGGATATGGGCAGCCCACAGGATTCACCATTGTGGAATATGCCCCTGCAATGAGTGCAGACATTGTGATGTGCCATCTGACATGTCCCAGACATGTAGTGGTCTGGCTGCAACATTGTCTCACTATCCCATAAAACATACCCCACATACCAAACATACAACCCTTTGTCTGCATAACCCTATGGACAGTGGAGTATCTGACATATATGGGTGTATGTCATATGGGACAACACAGACATGTGAGATAGATGGCCATCACAAACATTTGGCCAACACATGTTCACACATGGCCATGGAGGATGGCCAGAGACATGTAGCAACACACAGTGGATGTGATGTGTATGTGTGTACACCCTGTTGCACACTGTCTACACATGGTCCAACTATAGCCTTTGTTGAATGGTTATATAGTAGATGTGGAACACTGGACATCCTAACAGCCTGTGCACAGCTTGTGGAGGTGTCACTTAATTCGACCACATAAGATGTGTTGAACATCATGACTGTGTCACAGCATGACAGCAGTGACCTGTACAGCTTCCACATACATACACAGACACCACATCAGGCCACAGATACCATACATTTCCCTTGCTGCTGTTGGACATCACTGTCAGCCATGCACCTTGTGTGTGTGGTACATAAAAATGTCATGTGGGACATGATGTATTGACAAGTCTGCCATGTGTGGACACAGTTGCCAGGCAGCTAAGAAATGTTAGCAGTTGTGCAGGGGTGTCATCCGTATCTCTTCCAGTGACCTGTCACACATGACCCAGCATGGTTTAGTGTGTATACACCTCAGCGACGTTGGTCACAATCCACAGTATTTATGTATTGTGTATGCACGCAGTCATGGCTATGCACTGTGTGTGTATTCCACACTGTATAGCAATAGAGACGCCTCATGATTCCATGCAATGGCACTGTGTCTGTACTTCATACTGTATAGCAATATAGACGCCTCATACTACCTTTCAATGGTCATGCACATCTGCTAAAAGTGCATTCTATCTGTAGGGCATACAGAAAACTCTGCAATGTGACACCATTACACCACTGTACATGTGTCAGGACAGCATTGTCAAACATGATTGCATGTCAATGCACACGTCAGCAGATTACGTCATACTACATGTTAATGTCAAGGACATATGCCTCAGATCAGCCATGTGTACTGTTAACCTGTGCTGGTCCACATGGTGTATCACAGGGATGCATGCTTACTACCATGATTGTGTGAAATGCATGGCTTCTGCTATGACACATGCTTGCTGTTGTGTGCAACCCAGGGATGCATGCTAACTACCACTATTAATGTCTGAGCTGCATGCCATCTGCTGTATCACATGCATGCTGCATGCCTTCTGTCAAATCACATGCATGGTCTGTGTGTGTCTGTGTGTATCTGTGTGTGTCTGTGTGTGTGTGTCTGTGTGTCTGTGTGTGTGTGTCTGTGTGTGTGTGTGTGTGTGTGTGTCTGTGTGTGTGTGCGTCTCTATTGTAATGTAGAGTCTTTGTTTGCCTTCACAGGTGATGTAGGTGCGTTACCCTCCTGTGGTCCATCTGATGTTAGTGCCCACGCAGACTCTAGCAGTGATGAACATATGCTTGAGGTACAGGCAGGGTTGTCAGGGGCTGACTCTTTGCCATTGGTTGCCATCCCACCTATATACCCCTCTTCCCCGCACACAGTTCTCATGCCAGCACATACCCCATCACCAGTGGCCATAGAGGAAGGACAGTTAGCGTGTGTTCGCTTGGAACAGGAACGTGTGGTGGCTACGGAAGGTGTGTCTTCACACCATGGTGTCAGTGAAATGACTGCAGATGTGCCACACAGGCATGTGGCCAGTGCTGCTCGTAGGAGGACCTCTGGCAGACATGCACCTGCAGGACAGAGCGCAGCAGCTGGTGTCACCAGACGCATGTTTCAGACTGTAATGGTGGCACAGGCACGTGCTGAATGGCAGAACAGAGAAGGGCAGAGGCTTCAGAGGGCTGCTATCCATTCTTTAAACGACAACATCCAGGCATTGGCAAATGCTCAACAGCAGATTGCTGACGTTTTGGACAGGCGATTGGTTGGCATGGTTGGAATCCTTGACCTTGGCATGGCAATCCACGAGCGTGAGCTGTCTGTGCTGGAACATCTGGTAGGAGTGAGGTGTAGGCCACGTGGACGTAGGCCAGCTACACCACCTGGTGCAGGTCTACGTGAGTGAGCTATCTCACATGCACGCTCCCATAGTGCCAGTAGCAGCAGCAGTGCAGCTGGTGCTGTACTGTGCACACCAGGACACAGCAGGCCATGTGGACGTGGCCCTGGATGATCCCAGCAGAGACACGGTTCCAGTGGACATGTGTCATTGGACAGTACCCAATCTGTACCTCTGCCTGGTAGTGCCCGTGCAACCCCTGGCAGGCACAGGTCACGTGGCCATGGCCGGACACAGTGAGCTGTAAATCCTGGTCTGTACAAACTGGAGCTGTCAATAATACCCCTGTGAAGGCTGGACACATGGCAGGACTGTGTGAACACATACACGCACACACCAGAAACATCTGTAGGGCACCGCAACACCCACATGCATAATGACCACACATGTCCAATTAGATCACAGGCCCTAACCCACACACATGATGTCATCCACTGGTGCAGCCTAGGCCCCTGGAAAACATTATCACCCTGTGCATATAATAATGCCTGTGCCGCATCCCTGTCATCCACACCATCGGTGCAGGGACATGCTCATATGGTCTGATGCACAGGGTGAACAAAATAGTGAGATAAGTGTATATTACAATTGTTGTGCACTGTTGACATGCAGCAGACATACCATGTAGTACAGGTTTAGAATGCATTGTTTTATGTTCACAGTATGTGTCTTGGTAACAACAGTAACAGCATGTTGGTAAAGATGCCCTGTTCCCCTCCTTAAGGTTTAATTGCATGTGCCATTACGTAACAGTGTTTGCAGTTAGAATGCATTGTTTTATGTTCACAGTATGTGTCTTGGTAACAACAGTAACAGCATGTTGATAATGATGCCCTGCTTCCCTCCGTAAGGTCTAATTGCATGTGCTATTAAGTACCAGTGTTTGTAGATTCCCATGTGTAAATGTGGAGTACTCACAGGCATGTATGGCAATACCAGCATGCTATACGTAGCCTCAGCCTCACTGTTAGAAAGGTTGACATTCCAAAGATGTCTACACATTTACTGATCCAGGAGCATGTGAGCTGTGTACTAGGCTACAGTGGCTAGAGATGTGACATCCATACCGGGTGACATCACAGGTACAGTTACATGGTGCGGGGGGTTTACACAGCGGTCTAGCTGATGTCAAGGGTAGAGGCCAGTTGATAGCATGAGGCCTCACTGTGCAGCAGTAATACACTTTCACATTACAGGATGAGAACACACACAGACATACACAGACACACACAGTAGCATGCCCACACTCACGGGGTCAACAACACTATAACACACACTTGATAGTGTTGAGGTGAGGACCCCTGCCTATGTGGTAATCACCATTACAGTACTGTGCACCCACATGACGCGACACAGAGAATGAACATGTACAGGTAGTCAGTAATGCCTAAGACCGACGGCCTCAACAGGGTAGTAGATTGCATCACCTTGAGGGGTTAGGGGCCCTATCTGTTCTCTATGGTAGCATACATTCTCACTCCAAGCACCAGACAGCCATACATACATACACACACACAAATGTCATGCACATACAGCTAGCTAACATGTGTGTGATACACACACCACCCCTGCCTATGTCTACATTGCAGTATGTACAGATCTCTACAACAGTGTACAGGGGTGTGTAACAATTGGGATGTATTCCCCACCATACGTGGCATATATGGTCACACAAGCAAACACACATGGCAGTACTGTGAACCAAACACCTGCTATCTTTTGATACATCTGACAGACATGCAGCAGTATTGCTGGCATTACAATGTGTACCAATGCTACCTTCGGCAATTGTGCTGCTATATGCACACGGGAGGACTTAAGTGTTACAGGTGTCAAGTGATTTACAGTCAGTGACACCCTGACCGCTGTGTAGGTTGTATGTCTTCACCTTCAATTAACAGAAACATAGCTTACTGTTTGCACTTGTTATGGTAGGATGGCTTGTGACACACCTGTGAGCTGTCTTCAGCAAACATCCATCTGCAAATGTGGCCCACCACTTTGTGTACACGCATCCATCCATACCTGATGTACATCTTACCATACTGTCAGTATTTCACCATATACAGGTGTCAATGATGGGGCTGCATTGCAACTGCATGTTGTAGTAAGACACAGATGAACTGCAAACATCAGCTACTGCACATGCATGGTAGTTGAATGCACACCACTACATGTACATGTGTGTAGGTCCTACATTCTTGTCATGTAGCCATGTTTGTGTGCATTGCAATTGTGGACATGTGTGATGACATACATAGCACATGGACTGTTGTATGATATGATAGTTGTCATTGGTAACCAGTACAGAGGGAATGTTAACTCAGTCAGCATTGCTACCTTATGTACTGTTAGCATTCAACAGCCATGGACCTACCTTCCATGTGCATGCGTGTAATTGCTGTAGCCACGTGTCTGCACGAAGGACAGCAAAAGCTATGCTATGTACATATGTGTTGTGTGTGTGTGGGGCATGTACATATCCACAGCAGTTACATGTATGTCATATCCAAGCATGAGTGTGTTTTCTGGTGTACAGCAACAGTTATCTGTTACAGCTGTATAAGACCCAGGGCCCCTGTTATGTGTACAGTGGACCTGGTTATGAACAGTGGTATCATTGCATTGCATAACACATGATGGAACCCTGTCAGTACATGGGAAGTCTGCACAGTTGCTGTAGAGCTAGGTACAGTCCACTGGTCATGAGTAACATGGTGTTGTACTAATGTATGGATGTGTGTTGCTGGTCCAAGGACATGGTGATGTCTGAGGGCTACATATTAGAATGCGGCATTTACCACTGTGATCTGCACCCGACACATCTGTGATGGCTTTTGAGAGTGTACTGGTCAGTATATGTGAGTGGCCTTCATGTATGTGGGGACACTAACACCTGGAGTGGTCAATAACCGCCTTATGGCCCACATGTCTGTATCTGAGGTATACGGTGGTAGTGCTATTGTGCACAACTGAGCCTTATGCCAGGTGTTCCTCACTGCACAGTATTCCCCATTGTTGGATCTAGATTGGCAGCTATGATTACGAACGCTACACATCTAGCACTGTTTAGCATACACATACAATGCAGTTGTCCTGTAGGTGTCAGGGTGTTTACCTGGTCTTAGGTTCTTCTCCTATGTATGGTACTATATGTGCGAAGTAGCCACTCCTGCCAGGACATCACCAAGGGTGGTATTAGTGTGCCAGGTTTAGATTGGTACAGCTAAGTTGATGGACAGCAGCAGACGTTGTGTAGAAGACCGGTGTCAGATATATGTAGTGCAGCGTTCATGCTAACAATGATGACTATCGACACACTGTGCCCTTCCGTGTTTAGAATCTGTGTGCATACAAGACAGCCCTTCGCTACTAAGTATGTGAGCATGCCCAGTACATCATTGTGTAGATGGGCACATATTGCATTCCAAACGGACGTGTGCTACTAAGTGTGTGAGCATGCCCAGTGACACCTTGTGTCGGTTGTGTGCCTCTGTGTATGGGCATGACCATTGTAATCCTGTATAGCGATAGTGGTCATCCAGGCAACAGATGGCCATACCCCAGTTCAGGATGGATTCCTACATTGAACACACTGGTTCACAGGTATGTACACCGTAACTGCCAGCATCCATGTTGATGTCTACATTCCTAGAAGGTCATATTGACTGTCTTGAAAGGTGGACTGTCTGTGGCGTGTCTCCTATATATGTAGTGTTGTAATAGTGCTCCATAGATAGGCAGTTGTCCTGCTTACACCACTGCCGTGTGTTTGTCTCCATCTGCCTTGGGACAGTAATGTGCTTTCAGACTGCTCACACTCCATACAATCCCTATCGGCGTTTGTTCCATTGTTGATGATGTCACCCACCTAGAAGTATGCCTCTGGGAGTGCTGTGATCCAGTAATCTCGGTAGCATGTTTTGTAACTGTGTAATGCTGTAGTGTGATAAGGTAGTTAGGTCTATGTTCTAATCCCAGCCCTGACAAGTGTGTGTGTGTGTGTGTGTGTGTGTGTGTGTGTGTGTGTGTGTGTGTGTGTGTGTGTGTGTGTGCGTGTGTGCGTGTGTGTGTGTGTTTCCAGCTGCCTGGGGACAGAGTAATGCTTTTACACTGCTCACTCTCCATACAATCCCTATCAGCGTGTTTACCTTTGCTTATGATGTCACCCACCTAGAAGTATGCCTCTGGGAGTGCTGTGATCCAGTAATCTCGGTAGCGCATTCTGTAACTGCGTAATGCTGTAGTGTGATAAGGTAGTTAGGTCTATGTTCTAATCCTAGCCCTGCCGTGTGTGTGTGTGTGTGTGTGTGTGTGTGTGTGTGTGTGTGTGTGTGTGTGTGTGTGTGTGTGTGTGTGTGTTTCCAGCTGCCTGGGGGTCAGAGTAATGCTTTTAGACTGCTCACTCTCCATACAATCCCTATTAGTGTCTTTGCCTTTGCTGATGATGTCACCCACCTAGAAGTATGCCTCAGGGAGTGCTGTGATCCAGTAATCTTTATAGCACGTTCTGTAACTATGTAATGCTGTAGTGTGATAGAATAGACAGGTAGGTGTTCGATTCCAAGGCATGACAGGTGTGTGTGTTTGGCAGTCATATCCTATGTGTTGGTATCTGTGGGTGGCTAGCTCCAGGATGTGTTGAGTGTGTTTTGTTGCTTTCCTATATAGTGTCCACAAATGTCATAATCGCCCAAGAGACTGGGTTGTCAACACATATACAAACATTCGCCAATAGGTCTGGTGAGTAAATGTCAGCAGCCCTACTCTTACCCTTACTACAGTCTGACCCATGTGAAGCAACGAAACACACTTGCCTTGATAGTAACACCACTACATAATGCAGGTGGCACATGTGGTTTCCTTTTCATTCTTGTCTAATGCTTTGGTGTCATGTGGTCCGCTGTTGTGATATAAATTCAATATCTACGTATGTGTGTGCATATGTATATGTGTGTGTGTGTGTGTGTGTATATATATATATATATATATATATATATATATATATATATATATATATATATATATATATATATATATATATATATATATATATGTGGACATTAGCACTATTGAATGCCTGTGCTGGATGATCTGTACGTGATCACCTCGGATGTATGTATATCTGCCATGGCTTAGTGGTAAAGCACATCGTCTGTGGTGTGCAGGGTCCTGGGTTCTAGTCATGTAGAGACCGTTATTTTGTTGCCTGGAAGAACAAGGGACATTGAATACGGTGATAGTAAGGCACCTTTAACCAGTTGTGTGCGGATCTGAGCGACAGTAAGCAGTGGTTAATAATTTGGAGGATTAGTATGGGTCATATAACTATGCATTAGAAGACAATACTATGCAAATGAGGTTGACAATAGTGAATCCCGTTTATCCCCAGGGTGTGATGCAGATCCCAAGAGTGTATCTGTATAGATAGCCGGGTGCAGGACTCGAATATAGGTGAAAGCATGGGAGGGGGGTCAGGCATACTGTACGTACATTGGAGTACTGTGCCTCGGGATTGCTCCTGCCTTAGCACACCTAAGCTAGGGGTGTGTCTGTACCTACCTGGTGAAATTGGGAGGGACAACAGCAGTAGTGGAGTAGTCAAGGTGAACAGGCTGCACAAACAGGTGATAATCAGCACAATCAGCAGATTACATGGCCAGCCCGCCCCAGAACACTACGGTAAAGTGAGCAAGCACCATACACACAGGTTTCTTCCACACTCTACACCACCGTTGTATACATGCGGGGACATTTCTCGACACAATCCAACCAAATGAGAAGGGCTGCAGCAGGCAACATAGACCAACATGTGCAGGAGGCTGAGGGTGGTGAGGATGTGAATGCTGCCGAACAACCCTTATTGAGGTGACATAAGACTTTACAGACCCAGGGTAACCTACCAGGGGCTACATGAGCTGGAGATAGTGGAGCACTATGGGGTGAACAGAGACCTCCTATAGCAGCTTGTTGAGCTGTGCCGGCCACACCTGACACATCGAACAGGCCAAGGGAAACCCATTCCAGTGGATAGCAAGGTATGTGTTGGCCTAGGTATACTAGCCACAGGTACCTCCCAAAGCACAACTGGGGATATCATGGGGATCTCACAGGCATCTGCATCCAGAGTATTGCACCAGTTCACAGATGCCATGTCACCACATGCCAGTGAGCATGTACATGTCTTCAACACACGTGATTTGTTGACCAGCAATATGCGTCTCTTCCACCAAATGGCAGACTACCCTGGGGTACTGGGTGCTATAGCCTAAACACACGTATGCATCAAAGCACCACCCGGTGAGCGGGATAGGGCCTACATTAACTGCAGGGACATACCCTCCAACAGCTAGGCTGTATGCGATGGCCGGGGCATTAAACTGAATGTGTGTGCTGTCTGCCCTGGAAGCTATGACGATTCCAATATATGGCATCTGACACAGCTGTACCACACCTTTGCCAATATGGACATCCCCTACAGTCTCCTAGTGGGGGATGCTGGGTAACCACTGAAGTCATGGCTGATGACATCCATCAGCAATGCACACACACCTGAACAACTACACCAAAATGAGGCACACGCACAGGCAAGACATATAATTGAGCGTGTGTTTGGGATGCTCAGGTCACGGTTCTGGTGTCTGGATACATCCGGTGGAGCCTTGCAGTATTCACCAGCTACATGCACCCAAATTGTTATGGTATGTGCTATGCTACACAATCTAATCCAGCGGTAACAGTTGCGGCAGGAACAGCATGGGGCAGGGCCACACAGCCCCCCACCAATGTCAAGGCCTGTACAGGCACAGTGTGACTTGGAGGAGGAACTACCTGAGCTGGACCCAGTAGGCGAAAGGAGGCGTGCACAGTATGACCTGCCCTTGGCAAAGAGGCAACACATGGCATATGCACTGACACAGCAGTTACCCAGGGAATTTCACCCTCTCTGACTCACACAGACAGTACAAGGAATGCCAAACATGACACTACCTGTGCTCAGCCATGTATAGGAAGTGCACTGTGTGCATCCGACATAGGCAGCCCTCCAGCACCATCCTCAGGTCTGGAACACCCCCAAGGTAAGTCAATCAACCTACCAATTGGCGATCCAAAAGGGAAGACGCAAACTGTAAAACCACAAATTCAGAAGCCACAGAAGACTCGCCAACCACAAAAAACCTTAACGCAAATTTATTTGTGAAATAAAAAACGTTTTCGCTTCTCTATATTACGGAAGCTTCTTCAGAGTAAAAGAAAATGCTCACAAGGCGCCAAAACTTGTGAGACATTTAAATAACAAGCGAATACATCACTTCCTGTAAGTTAGAAACAATTAGCAATCCTAACGGAAGTAAAACATACATCGCATATGTCTAACATGGTGTGCAATACTTCAAAAATACTGAGAATTTTCAAAACAGTAAAAATTAAATAAAATCACATCCTTAAAAACAGTTCTTGAGTGCACATATTTGCAAATACTCATGTAGTATACCTAATGTAAACATTGTCTGTGCAAAATGGGCAAAAGGTTGTAGAAATGTTATAAAAAATAGTAAAAAATGTACATATTTTTAGTCCCTTTTGACGTATTTGTAAAAGACAAAAAAGTATGTAAAAAACAAAAAATGTATGTAAAAAACAAAAAATGTATATACCTCCCCCCTAAGCTCAATGTCGACAAGGAATAAAAGGTATAAATGCTGCAGAAAACAACCATATATTAAATAATAATAATCTGCCCATCAGGCTACACGTTGCCCTAAACAGCAGTACACCCTTCTAATCAAAAGAATTCCCTTAGACCAAAAGTAACACCACATACATTCAGCAAGTCTGCGAAACAAATAGCTAAAATACATGTATTGGTTATCTTCTAAGGTAAGATTTATATTTCAAAACTGGAGCGATGTTAAAGCTCTCATTTAGACCGGGAACATTAAAGGCATCTAATCTGAGTTGCCACTCTAGTTCCCGGTTTTCCAAGAGGAGAGGAATAGGACCACCTCTAATGGTAGCTTGTACATTATCAATACCCATGAATAGGAAACTATGCCCTGGATTTTTTATCACATGCTTAGCCAGGGCGTTTTCAGATTTTCTATTTTTAATCGCATAGCTGTGCTGGTAAATGCGTTCTCTAAGTTTTCTGTCTGTTTTTCCAACATAGAAGCTTGGACAGCAAACACAGCAAGCTATGTAGATGACCGACCTGGTTTCACAATTAATCCTATATTTGATGTTGTATTTAGTTCCTTGATGCAAAATGTACTACCTGTACGGATAGTTTTACACCAATTACATGTCCCACAAGGGAAGGAACCAGTAGTTCTATTAAACAAGTCCTGTTCAGGATCTTTTTGTAATAATTCTTTGATGTTAGTTCCCCTCTTGTAAACTATTCTTGGTCTTTGTCCAAGTCTCTCAGCTAAAAAAGTATTGTTAAGGATAAAGTACCAGTATTTATGAATGATCCCTGTAATAAATTTTGAATTACCATTAAATGTAGTGATAAAACTCAAAGACGAGAAAGCTGGCAAGTCTCTACTTTCTGTGTTATCTGGACTAGCCTCAATGACCAAGTCAGTACTGTTATCCTGTACACCCGAAGTTCCCGGACGGAGCAAAGGTTCATAAAAGCCAGTGCTCCTCTTACATGTCACTTCCTGGATGAGTTCATCAATTAACATTTTAGGGTAACCCCTGTTGGAAAACATGTTTTCTAACAATGTGCACTCAATAGAAAAATCATTCAGGTCACTACACATTTTAACCGCTCTCACTAATTGTCCTTTGACAATTGCCCTCTTCTGTTTATAGGGGTGAGAGCTGGAGAAGTGAAGAAATGAGTTAACATATGTGTCTTTCCTGAAAATTTTTGATTTAAATTCAGAGTGCACTCTATCTTTAATCAATTTTACGTCTAAATAGTCAATCTCTTCGCTAGAAAAGTGGTAGGTGAATTTAAGAAAATTGGTTGTATCATTGATATATTCAATGAATTCTGATGCAACCTGTTGGTCCCCTTTAAGCAAAATGAAAACATCATCCAGAAAACGGGTATAGTAACAAATCTGTTGTTTCCAATGATCGTTTCCCAAAATGTGACATTTTTCCCAGTGGGCCATAACCATATTGGCCACACTGGCTCCACATGGGGAGCCCATGGCTACCCCTTGTTTCTGGACATAAAATTCCTTTTCAAAAAGGAAAAAGTTGGAAGTGAGCACAATATCCAGAAGTTCCAAGATGTTATCTAACTCAACCTTGGGTGCTTTTAATTCCACCAAGAGTAACCCAATTCTTTCTATTGCCTCACAATGAGGAATGGAGGTGTACAGATCAGCTACGTCAATAGTTAGAAAGTTGTAGGACTCATCGTAACTGATATTATTGATGTTTGCTAAAAAAGTCCAGGAATCTTTACAGATACTGGGAATAAGTTTGATATATTTACTAAGCAAAACATCTATATATTTTGAACATGGATATGTAATAGAACTTCTCCCATCAACCAGGGCTCTAAATGGTGGATTCCTATAGTTTTTATGGACCTTAGGTATTCCAAACATCACTGGAACCCTGGGTTGTGAGATGTCTATATATTGATACGTATCCATGTCTATCCTACCATTAATAAAAAGGTCCCTAAAGTACCCTTTAATTCTGTTCACACATCCGTTCAAAGTATTGAGAGAAGCACTTTCGTAAGCTGGGGAGTCTAAAACCATTAACATTCTCTGTGTGTAATCAGCTTTTTCAAAAATGGCCAGACCACCCCCTTTAACCTACCAATTGGCAGTTGTATTAGAATGTGTATTTACCTGTAGCTATGGTATGGATGTGAGCATACAAGGGAATTTGGTGGCCGACTATTAGGGCAGCAGACAGTACACATCCATAGTGGCACCATGACATCTGTATCACATACCGGGGTCACAATAGTAGCCAGTAGTACACAGGGTGCCCTAAGCCACTGCAGGTTATGGGCTGAACATCATGTGTGTCCATACAGCCCACACAAGTCTCATACAGCTGGACAGGTGTAGACCAATACAGACAAATGCTATACAATGGCCTCTGGATATGTCCAATGGATGACCCCAACCCCCACAGACACACACATAGACTACAGCAGGCCAGGCAGTTGGATGTAGGTTGTGAAGGCTAGGACGTCTGAAACCACTATGCTGGTAATTAAAGCTAGGATCTGATGTACACTGGTATGCCTCCAACCATCAGTTTAGGTAGGTCGACACACTGAAATGGAGTACCTGGCATACCAGTACAGTAGTAGCAAATGTGTACAACTGTCAGCTGTGCCCCCTTCCAATGTACACATGTGAGAGTCATGTGCGCCACCCCTGGTGCTGTGTAGGACTGTGGATACAGTTGGATGTCCCCCCACGCTGTGCAGAAATGTAGCAACAGTCAATGCCACATGACCGTTAGCTACACTGCAGACACAGCATGCCACCTGTCAGTGTACAACGCAGGGGTTGGCACCACAGTACTGACTATCTGGACATGTGACACATGTGATCCAGTTGACCATACTGGGCATGCTCAAACACATGAAGGTATGATGGTAATGTCAGTCGACAACATGCGTAACAGTCATACTGGGCATGCTCACACACTGAAACACAGGACGGCCAGGTCTGCAAACACCAGTGGCCCGGACATATCTACCAGTACATTGCTATACTGTTGGATGACTGTGCTGTATGTTATGTGTGTGGTACTGTCTATTGTCTGTATATATACCATGGTGTATTGGTAATTCACATAAACTGTGTGCGCAGGGTATTGCTACCAACACGTGCAAAGGACGATTCTTTGTTTGCGGCCAGAACAACGCCTTTGGATACGGAGTGGGTAAGGCACATTCCAGCAGGGGGGAGCGGTTGTGCGTGGGTTTGCGTGGTGTTAAGCACTGCTGACCTCTGGTTACAGCTCCTTATACTTGTTTAGACTCCACACTTCTTTAACAGTGCAATACTCGCATACTGGTAGACAAACACACTTACACCCGCTCGCTCACTCACTTGCACGTGCACCGAAATTGGTGCTTCCATTTGTTACTCATGCTGGGTGGGCACGATCCCTTGTGATGCCTATTACATCGGACTACATGATTACAGTATCGGGTATGGCTAACCATTAGGCGACGGCGTATGCTCACTGTACAGAATCGGCGGCCTGTCCAGTGACATAATCATATTATATGCGTGTTCCTCATACAATCTGCTCCCATCTGGCTGATACATGGGAACCGATACTCTGCAACGCTGACATGTAAATGTTTTTTGGGAAATGCATCTCTCTGCCGGGTCATGCTACCACATACCTATTGTAGGTTTTCCACCTTTTAGATTGGCTGATGTGAGACTCTAGGAGTAACACCTTTCCCACTTTGCATGGGACAGTCCCTCATTAGGCATATGTGTCATGCGAGAATACTCTAGCCATAGCAAATGTCCTGATTAGAGGACATTATTATATTCTACGTGTCTGTAATAGTTGCATGTAACGGTTATTGTATACATGACAAGTCGATATGTTATGTGAAGTAGCATAAGCAACTTGACTGCTGCTAGACTAAGCTTTGATTTGTGCTAATATGTATATTTCTGTACTATGCATGGCTGTAAGTATGTTCTGACCTGGTACGTCTGACATTTCTACAGAGCATGTCCCACTTTGGCCATTTGGAAAGGTGGCAGCCCTTATAGGACCTATATGTAGAGCTGTCACATTTGGCAAGGCAACACATACCCACAGCCAGTAGTAAACTGACTCCTTCACCGGTTTGCATAAGTTAAGGTTATTCTTGTAGCATTATAGTTGCTAATACTGTTTCCTATAACATGTAGCTGTTTCAGATACAACAAAATCATTTTATGACACCACTACACACAATATATGAACTCTTTTCCCGAAATCACAGGCCATGTGCCGTAAC